>NC_092467.1:34248877-34319504 GCF_047495875.1 Pithys albifrons albifrons | reverse complement strand
GGTGTTTTGCTAAAACTCCAAAGGTGCTTAAGAACTTCTGAGATAAGACAATGAACAATGAACGCACATTGAGGTCTTTGCCCAGTGCTTAAAAACTAACGAGTTCTTTTGTGAGCCTCTGTACACCTGGCACTCATCATCCCTGCCTCTCCTCCGGGCTATGAAACTTCCCAAAACCAAATGGAATGGCAGGAAAGCTCCGAAATTCCCCCAAAACTCTATTCCTACCTTGGTCTAGTTGCTTTAGCTTCAGCAAAATCCTGTTTCTGACATTTCCAAATAAAAATAAAGTCATTTTCTTCCTGGAGCCCACCTCCAAAATTCAAACGCGACCTTCAGAATAGAACATCCCCATGAATTGCTGCCACAAGCAGTGCCAGGCAGGAGCCGCCCGGCCTTTACCTCCCCCACACAGACTGTTTGCTGCCAGCACCAGCAGCTTTTTGGGCTGACATGTGGAAAGTCGGCCGGCACCCACGGAATTGCCTTTGCTCCCTTCCTAAAGGAACAAAGCTTCCCGAGTTGCAGCCCCAACAACTCCTTCACCAGATGAGTTTATTGAAACAACTTTTCAGAGCAGGCATTTCTGAGCGTACTCCATCAATCCCAAGAGTTCAGAAAAAACACTGTCCGCTGTCCAAAGGAACTGTGCATGTTACAAATGGGATGTTTTTACCATCCTCATTTAAACCATCACATGAGCATAAATGGCACTCATTATGCAAATTGCAACAGTTCCCCTAAAAATAATTAGGGCACAAACGGAAATAGTTCTTAACCCAAGGCTGTTACAGCTGCCCCATGCCTTGGACCCCAAGACCAAGTCACTACTGTTCTGATATAAATCAACAGATTTTTAAAAAATGTTTTCTTGTTTCTTTACATTTACCTTTGATCCTTGTTTTTTTAAAAGAACATTTTTATATGGTATTTAGTGGGAAGTGTAACATTTGAATATTTACTAAAATATAAGTACTTCCAAGCTTTTTTCACCTTCATTCTTCTTGACATCTTTAGCCACACTAATCTGAAGAAGCAGGTTCCATGGATTACATTAGAAAACCAACCAACAAAACCCTGAAAACCACCACAACCCCCCCACCCCAAAATGGGACACAAAGTGGATTTGAGCAACTTACGTGTCTGGACTTCAGGAAGTGCTGCCGTCTACACGTGCACCATCAGCACAAGTTCTCATTCTCTGACTGTATTAAAATAATTCAGCATTGAGTTTGGAGTTCCCTTTTGAAAAACAGTCTTCTGAGTTGATATTCTGAATGCAAACCACTTTTTACCTGCTCCACTTGGAGTGCAGCCCAGCTGCTTCTTAAAGGTCAGGTTCCATTCCAATGTGTGTACTCTTGAGCTCACAATTTTCACACAGTTGAATGTTTTACCAGTTCCTTTGACCAACAGTACGATCATTTTATTGTCAAAATAAGTAATTTTTAGCAAATGAAAAGCTTAATGCAACAATACATCTTTATACCCAGTGTGAAAGCAACATGATGTTATAAATAAATGCATACAGTGTATTACACAAAGTATATTATACACATGCCAGGTAACCATGGAGCAATTAACAGCAGTACAGGACTACTGAGCATGGGCACAAAGTACTCTTGTAAACAAGATTTTGAGAAACTTGGAGAAAAAGGTGGCTTCTGGAAAGATGAAAATCTTGGGATTCCATTTTTGTTTTAAATGAAGTCAATGATTTTTATTTTTCAGGGTGCTGTCTGTAAGAATGCACTTCGTATTGAAACAAAGATCAATACTATACAGTTTAAGAAACTTTACATATGTACATAAATTACACATCAGGAATGGTTTTAAAGCTCAAAATGAGTTGTGGGAAAAGTCTCTTTTCCCTCTATTAAAATCTTTACCTCTTTCACATTGTGATCATTTGCAACTGTCACGGCGTGATCCAGGGCTCGGGTACTCGCCAGGAGCTTTATGACCTGCCTGATGTGCTCCCTAAAAGGAGGGAGGAGAAGTCAGTAAAGGGGTAGAACAATCAATGACATGGATTAATATCCCAACAGAAGGCTACATCATGAAAGCCATATCATAAATATTCCTGCCTCAGATTTATTAGAGTTGCTTAATTAGGGCAACAGCAGCAGATTTGTTTAATGCTGGGAAAAGGCAGGACAGAAGACAGAAATTAAATTAGAACTTCCTATGAAAATAAGGCTAACTGCATGTTTCTCTCCCAATACAAACTTTTACCAAGTTTGTACTTACACCTGGTAAAAAAGGTTCTTTCAAACCTAGACACAGACTACCAAAAGAGAGAGTTCAAAAATTTCAATGAACTTCACACACAAATTGCTACACTGATACACAAGAGTATAACAAGACTGGAAGATTCTTTATTCCTGTGCTGTTGCTGTTGCCAAACCATTACAGGCCAGCAGTGATGTGTCTAATCTGAACTTCTAATTAAGCTCATTATGGGACTCAAGCAAAGTGACTCTTGGATCTAAGGCCAAAAAGTTCATCCAGCTGCTTGTGTAAATGAAATCAGAAGGTTTGCACTGTATAGGAAAGACAGTTTGCAATTCAGAAGCCATTATGCAGGAATCAGCAGGGCTCACAGGGTGAAATAGTCCACATGCAGTAGCTGCAAAATTTGGCAGAATAAAAGGTGGTTTTGTTTGGAAGGGACATCTTCCATAGCCCAGGTTGCTTCGAGCCCCATCCAACCTGACCTTGGACACTTAAAAGGATGGGGCAGCCACAGCTTCCCTGGGCAACCTGTGCCAGTGCCTCACCACCCTCACAGGGAAGAATGTCTCCCTAAAATCCAACCTAAATATCTCCTCTTGCAGTTTAGAACCATTGCCCCTTGAGTGGACATGATCTGCCCATATAAAAAGTCCCTCTCCTTCCATTTTACAAAGCCCCATAAGAGTCTGTGACACTGAGCAGTGGTACAACAGGTATCATCAGTGTTTCAGTATTTCCAGGAGGTGCTGTGTCCAGACACTTTAAAAATATCCCCATGTACCACACGGTAACATTTTGGAAGTCTCCTTTTAAAGAAGTTTCCAAAGACACTCCACAGGATGGAGACAGTTACTCATGTTTGCATGTACAGGCAAAATAAAACAAATGACAAGAACTGCAATTGCTTTAACTCAAGGTAATTACCTTGCATTTCTCTTCTCTACATCAGAGCAACCAATGCTGTGTCTGTAAATTGTATCAGCCAGGTGAGCAAGGTATCTACAGGAGTTTTCTAGCTGGGAAATAGTCTTGTCTCCTCTTAGATTACTGAACCACTGTTAGGAAAGCAAGCAATTACCCAGGCAGAACAGGAAAAGAAAGTTAAATACAATGTAAGAAAATTCTTACAAACTATGTAACATGATTGGGGAAATCTGCCAGCTGAGATTGAGGTGACAAGACCCAACTGAGTGAAAAAATGAGAGAACTGCCAAAAAAGTATCCAAAATCCAAGCAGTGTGACACTGAAACCCACAAAATACCTACACGAAATACAGGTATAAGCCAGAGAAGTTTCTTTCTTTAGTTTGTGTGTTAAAAAATACAAAATCTCTTTTTCACTGACACTACAACTTTTGAAATACCAAACCCGAGATTTCATAGGCAACTTCAAGTTTTAACCACATTTTCCTTTAATTGCAATCTGTGATTTTAAACATTGTTTGATTTTACTTACACTTTGAGCCTTCTTCATGCTGTCCTCTCCATACTCTGAGTTTTGAAAAGCCATAAGAATGTGCCTGTTCAGCAGCCCATCTATGGACAGCTCCTGGAGAGTTTGATTTGAAAGGATCCCATACCACTGGAGAAAGTTTCCTAATAACTGAAAATAGGCATTTCAAGACTTACTGAAACCAGAAAGTTGATCAAACACATCAAACATTTAAAAATATTTAATATTTTAAATATCTTGCAAACCTATTCAGAATACAGTCTCCCTCACAGTGCATTACCAAAGACTAAGGATCCTCATTTAGAGATTACAGCAGCTTCCATCTACCCTTTTCCACAAATTTGAGAAGTATTTTATTGCTGCACTGTCTCAGACCATTTACCAGATGTATTTACTCACCTTACCAGAGGACCAAAACTGACGTTGGAAAAACAAATATGGACCAGAGTTCTTGTTTTCTAAGATGCTGCAAAGTAAAGAGATTTCTTAATGAGCAACCAAGACCACATCTCTGTCTGCAATTTGCTGGTTTCCAGCACACAATTCATTTCCATAAATACTCCCTTCCATCCTTCTTGTCTTTGCTAAATTCTACCAGGAGGATAACAAAAAGATGTCCTGTATCCAGGCACTGAACCACACTGGGAAAAACCCTGTTAACTGTGGACAGAAGGCAGCAACTTGCTAAGAAAAATCTAACACCATAGTTGAAAGTAAACTTACTTTTTTGGATAGAAGGGCATGAATACATCAGCATCTAGTGTTCTCCTCATTCTTAGCAATAATGCCTTCAAAAGCATCTGAAACAGATCATTTTATTTTTAGATGTCCAAGGCACTGCTTAGTAGTTAAAAATCGGAAATTGATTTTTAAAACAATAAAGAACATTTGTGAGCCCAACAGTAAGGGCACACATATTTAAGCACACATCCAGTCTTAAAGGAAGAAGCCTGTAATAATGAAAACATCTGAACTTTGACAGGTTCCATTAAAGCCTGAACTCTTAACATCAGTTGCTGCACTCACAGAAGGCAAAGTAAAACTACCCAATTTCCAGGCACTGCATTTGAAAAGATTGCAGAGATCTTAAGAAAGAAAACACAGTATTTGTAGCAGACCCTTAAAGCAAAACTGGAGACCAACAAGTCTTACATTTGGTGTATCTTTTTATCTCCAGTATCTATTTTGGGGAGGTTTCACTGAGTTCCTTCTCCTAATCTATCACCATACTTGACTGTTCACAACCAAGCTGCCGAGCATCAAATAAACTGAAAACTTCTCTTTCTTCCTCTGTTTTCCAGCATTAAGTATAGTAAAAATATATTCAAATTCCTTAACTTATGCAAAAAACCCAACTCACTTGTGTGTTTTTGTTTTCTGCATTCACCACTGAGGGGTATCCACCTACTGGTTTCTGTACAATTGCCACCACTCTACATGTCTGTGTGGTAGAAAAAGGATCCCAGATATTTTCTGAAATCACTGTAAGAGAGTAAAGAATTACCCCACCTTGAACATACTCAAATACAGGTATTGATCATTCATTTATTTACAAAACAGTAAAATCTGAAAGCACAAACAAGCACGAGATTCCACAACCCCTTCCCCACCATTTTCCAAACCTATACCTGTTAATTTAGGAAGAACAACTCGCTCTACAATGGTAGGCAACAGTGAAATCTCAGCATCATCTTTCACTTGCTCCTGCTCTTCACAGCCGTAAAACAGCAAAGGATTCAAACCACAACATTGTTTCAAAATCTCGACACTTGCCCTAATAAGAGAATTTGAGTTAGATACCTAAAAAGAGATTTGAGTCAACACATACAAGAAGTAACATGTATGCAAGGATCATACACTCACAAAACAAACTCTAAAACACTCAACCAGATGAACCAATTCACTCTCTTAGCCCACAGTCACCGATAGAATGAAAACCTAAAATAGCAGAAACCTGATTGTTTTCACAGTTGTTGCCCCACAGATTTTAACTTGTACTTACACCAAAAAGAAAACCCCAAAGATCAGGGTACAAGTGGGAATTACAGTTCAGTTGTGCAGAACTACAAAATTATACTTTCTGGATTCAAAACATCTCTTTATGAGCACCTTGTATTTTTTCTAACTTAACAAAGTGCTTACCAGGACCAGCAACAGTCAGGAGGGAACACAGTTAGACTTGAGAATTCTGTACCATGTCTCTAACTAACCTGAGTTTTGTTTTGTCAGCCTGGAAACTCACTGAGAAATGACAAGGCAGAAGGGACAATGTGCAGAAACGGTTTTAAATTTAATGAGGATATATTTCAGATTTTCCCTGGTTTGATTAATGAAGTAAATCATAATAAATTAACAAATTAATTAAATACTCTGGATTCCCTCTGAAGAGGACTTACACTTCCCTCCCTCTGCAATCAGAGCAGAGGTGACAGAAAACTCCCTTTTAAAAAATTTCTCTTAGTAGTTATGAAAACACTTCTGAAAAAAAAAGAAAAGAAGAGAGCAGGAGTCAAAAGGTACCTGAACTGTTTGTCCTGGTGGCAGCTCATGTAAGCACAACATGCAGGCTGCAGAACGAACATGGGCCAGGATACTGGGCTGCAGCAATGTCTGCTTTTCCCTTGCTCCCCACCTGGTAACTGGGTAATGCAGACTAGGAGGGAGACTGGGATATTGCCAGCCAGAGTTCCACAGGGCATGAAGGTGCAGGGGTGTCAGAGACTGAAACGGTTAATGATTTATGCATTCCAAGAAACTTTGCGGGCTTTTGACTTTTGCATTATACCCCTGATGGGCAGTTGGGGCCATCCCTGCAGTGCTCGAGCCCTTTTAAGGTGCAGATAAAGGAATTACAGGAGCAATTAGGAAAAGAACTCCCACAGTCGACTGATGAACGTGAAGCAGTTCGGGGAAAAAGGAAATAAATCTGTTGCTTCAACATTACAAAATGAGGAAGAAAAAAATTAAAAGCTTGCAATGAAAAATTGTGAATTACATCAATTTGGAATACCCCAGACCGGTAGAGGTTAACAAACCCCTGTATCCCTCTGAAGAACTAACAATTTAAGCAAGGCCATTCAGAGAACATAGTCAAAATACAGCAGTAAGGACCGTGAATCAGAAAGGGAATAGCATCAATCACCCCCTGAGGGCAGCTGCCCCCAGCAGTCCAACACTGGGGTCCCCTCAGCCCCACCACAAACCCGTTTAACGGGTCCACAGTGGGCCAGATGTGTTCCTTTTTTACAGAAACCTGCCAGACGAAGAAATGAAACCACATAAAACTACATGAAACCGATAAAACTTTCTACAGCTGCTATGATTGGTTCTCATTGTTCTATGAGAACATGAAGTAACAACAAGACTGAAAAGTTATGCTGGTTATTTTTCTTTTGGGTTGTTTGCATGTGCTTCGTCTTGAAAATGTTCTGATCCTAACAAATTTCAATATGTAAAAACCTACCACAAACATTGTGTTTGTGTTCCCCTACTCCCAAAATTGCTTGTTTCATATGAACAACTTGCTAGTAAAATTGTGTAAGATATATGCAAGTTTATTTTGTCCTTTTGGAATATGTCTCTCAATTGAGAAACTCAACCAAATGTAACCTGGGAGTTAGTACAAGTATTTAGGCATATTTGGAATCAAACAAATATGCATTACATGCTTTTGTCTTTGCCTTAAAAAACAATGCCTACCACATTTGGTTAAATTTAACAAATAGAACTAAACGTAGGCCTAAAGGAGAATATAAGAAAGCCTTTCACCAGCTCCCAAGTAACTCAATGCTTTCTGATAACTTCAAGCATTTGTCTCCCAAGTAACTCTATGTTTTAATGTATAATTTTGCAAGTATTTGTGTGTTTGTAACCTTATTAATGTCACGTGTGCATAATTTCCAGCATTTCTGTATGTTTGTAACTTTTTAATGTTCATTTGTGTTATTAATGTTAAGAAATTTAATTGTAACTACTGAAATCCTATAATGCCCCCCCACTACCACTCACGGAGCAGAGAAATAAAATTGTTTTCCTTAAGGGGGGGAATCCCGTGCACGGGGGGCTTCCCTTCCTTTCCTTTCCTCTTCTGTCTCCCTGTCCACTATATAAAAATCACCGCCCTCAGTGAAGCTTCACGGAGAACGACAAAGAAAAATTGTTATTGAATGCAGACATGGCTGGGTGCTGTCAGACTGACGGTTAATGATTTATGCATTCTAAGAAACTTTGCAGGCTTTTGACTTTTGCATTATACCCCTGATGGGCAGTTGGGGCCATCCCTTCCTGCAGGGCTGAAGAGGCAAGAGGAGCCCTTGCCCTGCCCTCCGGCGAATCTGGGGGTTCGCAGAAAACAACCCCCTGCCTCGGAGGGAGGTGCAGAGGGCATGCTGAGGGTAGAAAATGGACTGGTGATTTGGGGAATTTGGGTTCTGTTCTTCGACCCCGCCGACCGCAGGACCGTTGACATGCAACGCTGGATCCCCGGGCGGTGACTGTGTAACCTTTCCATTCTCACCTTCTCTCACCTCTTCTTTTCCCTGCTGTTCTGGACCCTTCTCCTGTCTTTCTTCCCCCTGTGCATCTTTTCCCCCCCACTAAGGTTATTTTCTATGTCACACTGTACGGAATTGTTAAAATAAACACCGATCATATGGTGTCGTTTCACTTTAATCCACCCCAAAGGCAATGATTAAAAACAAACTCGGTTACCCCCGTCCCCTTCCCAGGAGCAGGTCGTGACAACATTATTATAAATAATAACAGCAACACTAAATATGAAGCAGTCAGGGCCACAGGTTCTACCAAACAGCTGAAGGCAATTCAGCTCTACGCTCAAAAGACAACAATTCACCATCCTACTGCATCCCATTGAAATAAAAACTGACAATGATTACTTGATTTTTCCCTCCTCCTCCCACCTCCATTTTAGAAAACCTTGTGGTGTCCCGTGGGCTGCTGGTTCTGAATCTGATGGTACCTTTGTCGTGCTGAAAGCACTGAATTCCAAACAGTATCTGGCCAAATAATGTCACAATAAATGAAATGCTCCAGCTGGACTGACCCATCAGCTCCTGCTTTTGCAGCTCACTGTGCAGACAAATACAGCAACAGCCTCCTCCTGAAACAGCAAAACTCTGTGAATGCCCCTAAAAGGCAGGAGATGACAGAAGTCACATCTTACAAGTTCAACGGACTGGAATGCCAGGTGAGGTACAGGGAGGCTGAGAAAGTCGTCCAGGTGTAGAATCCTTAAAAACCAACTACCAGCAAAGCAAGGGTA
Organism: Pithys albifrons albifrons; assembly: GCF_047495875.1. Classification (NCBI taxonomy): domain Eukaryota; kingdom Metazoa; phylum Chordata; class Aves; order Passeriformes; family Thamnophilidae; genus Pithys; species Pithys albifrons. The sequence continues at coordinate 34,310,535 of NC_092467.1, read as the reverse complement.
TGTTGTAGGAAAGCAACTGTAGCTGCTGCTAATTTAACAACCAGGCTCGTTAATTTGCTGTCAAATGGCTGGGATTGATTTATTTACTAGTGGAGCTAGGTAGGCCAAAAACCCTCCTTCAAACCGAACTGAAATTGTTACACAACTTCTTAATAATATGTTTTCCTGGTTATACAAAATCTGTCAGACTCAGGAGTGTGGCTTCCTCAGTGAACAATCAATGGCAACTAATTAGTCACACTAATCAATCACTTGGATGAACTAACTGGTTCACACTTCCCAGGTTTGTTCACAACACAGTCTTCACTTTACAGGACTGCAGACTGGTCTCTCCCAATTCCAGGGACACTGGACAATTAATATCTACCCCATTAACACCCAGAATGCTTTTCTGTTCCCCTCCCACACCCACCGAGCTGGGCAAACAGCAGCTTAAACTGCTTGGTCATTCCGACAGGTTCTATATTTAGAAGCTACTGTGCTACTGTATTCAAGTCAGAAGACAACAGAGAAACAGCCCATGTACTGCCAGCTGAATTCCACAGCTCCTGTGTGTGCCTAATATATATATATATATAAATACAGAAATGGGTAATATATTCAGGAGCTCCTACAATATTTACCACAAAGTAAGTAATCCAACCATTGTGAAAATCTTGAGAAAAAACTAATTATGTTTTTGAGTTGGACATGCACATGAAAGAAGGATATTTTCAAGTCTGGGTGTCTCTGAACAGCCACTTTACTTTTACAACTCTTCTCCCTCAGAGCAGAGTAATACCAAGTGACGCCTGGCAGAAGGAAGTCTATAACAATACAGAAGACAAAAGTCTGTCACTGTGTACACAAAACATTCCAGAAACTAACAAGATCATAGTTCAGCCCTTATTTTTGCTAACCTGACATCCAACAAAAGTAAAAAGCAGCATCTGAGTAAACTTGAAATGCCAGAGTATCTACCAAAGTCCTCTAGACAGAAAATCTGCAAGTTTTTAGGCAATCTAAAGTCACTGACCTCGTACACTGTGAAGTTTCTGACAACCAGCTCAGCATGATGAGAAGTTCTTTTCAATCCTCGAATGACCAAACCTTTAGAAGAGTAGTATGTACTCAGGGTTTGAAAACAGAGGAAAATGTGCTCTTTGGCAGGTACTACGAGACTCTTTTTTTTTTTTAAGAGATGAATGTTTTTGCATCCTTACCTTTTCTCTGAAACACTCAAGCAAGTCTTGGACATTCCCTCGCATTTCCTGCAAAAACTTACACTGTTCACCAGTACCCCCAAAGACTCTTCTAGTCTTTCATTGCCTTGGCAGAGTCCTCTCGGCTTTGCTGATGTTTCTCACATTGCTGCCGATGAGCCTTGTGCGTTTCTGTCATGGAGTCCAACCTGAAGGGCAATGGATGAACAGTAAATTTACACCCAAAAGCCTGTCTAAGGCAGACCATTGAGATATTAAAGACAGTGCAAGTAGAGCCCATGTATGGGAGATACAGCACAGACACTTTCTCCAACCTTCGTTTGTCACTTCCCCCCCCTCCATCGACAGCAAGGCCGATGGTTGAAATTCATTTGCCAGACTGTGCTGAGCGCATCGCACCGGCCCCTCCCACAGATTGTCACACGAGTTGATGGCACACAGAACAGAGCGGGCCCTGAAGAAAAGCTGCTGGAAAGGCTGCAGGGAGAGGGAAACTACAGCTCACACGAAGCACTTCTTCCTCTGCTAACGTGATTCACTGTCAGAGGCTGTAACACTGCAAGGGGCACAGACCAATTTCGAAGACATGTAAAGTGCAAGCTGTTGATTACAAATGATTTCTCGTTGCAATTGTGTTGTTCATTCCCGACCTTTTGTGTACCTGACAAGCACATTACAATGGGTAAATAAAAAAACCCCACACCAACAAAACCCTGTATACACTAAAAATTAAAATTCTTCATCTACTGAAGGGGAAAACTCTGATTTGTAGTTTAAAAGAATGCAGCTTAATGTGCTGAACACCTCATTGGCCTTTCACTCCTTCACTATAAGACTGTGCAGTGTCCAGAAGATGCAACTCAGATCCCCGAGACCTCCAGGTACCTAAAGGGTCCTACAGGAGCCCCCAAGGACCCCCAACACCCAGGAGAGATCCAAAGGGACACACGGGAACCCCCAGGGAACAACAGGGACCCCAAGAAACACCCAGGGAACTCCAGGGTCTCCCGGCTCTCAAGGGACCCCCAGGGACCCTCAGGCATCTACAGGGGCACCCAAGAGACCCCCAGGAACACCAACCCCAGGGACCCAAAGGGACACACAAGGGCCCCCAGGGAACAAAAGGGACCCCAAGAACCCGCAGAGACCCAGAGGGAACCCAGCACGCAGAGCAGTCCCAGAGACCCCCAAGAATTAAAGGGACCCCAGAGATCTATCCGGACCCTCAGCACCTCCAGGAACCCCCAAGAGACCCGCAGGGACTCCCACCATCCCCAGGAACCCTCATGGGACATCCGTGGATCCACAAGGAACGCCAGAGACCCCAAACACCTCCGGGGACACCCTGGGATCTACAGGGTCTTCCCAGCACTCAGGGGAGGGCCAGGGAACTACAAAGACCCCGGGACCTCCAGGGATGCCCAAGGGACCTCCAGGGACCAGGGGAACCACCAGAAACCTCGAGAAAATAAAGGGATACCCAGAGACTTACAAGAACCCCCACAAGGATCCCCCCAACACCTTTAGGGACCCAAAGGCACCCACAGGGACCCCAAGGAAACTACGGGGACCCCAAGAGGCCTCTAGAGATCTACAGCGTCCTACGGAAACACCCTAGTACGTCCAACACTCCCAGATATGCAAAGGCATCCACATGGACCCCCCAGAAAACCCCGGGGAACTCCAGGGTCTGCCGGCACCCAGGAGACCCTCAGGGACACCCAGGGATCTACAGAGACTTTACAGCACCTCCAGGAACCCCCAAGAGACTCCCAGAGAACACCACCACCCCCAGGGACCCCCATGGGATACTCAAGGACCCACAAGGAACCCCAAAGACCCCTCAGGGACTCCTCACAACCTCGGGGACCCTCAGATATCTCCTGAGAGCCCAGGGATCCTTCAGGGTTCTACAGGGATTCCTGGCAATCAGGGGACCCCCAGGGAACTACAAACACTTTCATGGACACCCAGGGTCCCCCAGCGATCTGCAGAGACACCCCCCCACCCCACCCCCCCAAGACCCTCTGGACCTTAAAGAGACACCCAAGGACCTCCAAGGACCCCAATGAACCCCAAAGTCCCCCAACATCCAGGGACACCCAAGACCCCCAGAGACCCCCATGGAACACTTCTGGACCGACAAGGACCCTCAACACTCACAGGGACCGCCAGAGACACCCCAGAGATTTACAGGGACTTGTGGCACTCAGGGGAGCCCCAGGGAACTCCAAAGAACCCCAGGGACCTCCAGGGACACAGAAAAGCCGCAACAATCCCCAGGACTAAAGGGATCCCCAAAGACCTACAGGGACCCCAAAGGGAGCCCCAAAAGAAATGAACCCCCAGGAATCAGCAGGAACGCCCCAGAAACCACCAGGGTTCTAGGGGGTCCTGCAGGATCCCCCGAGGACCCCAAACACCTGCAGAGACCTACAGGGCTATTCTGAAACACGGCAATAAAAGCTACTGTATTGCCGGTAGATAAGGAGTCTTCTGGGTAAATATAAACGGGAAACGCTTACGGAAACATTTACTGCAATGCTGTAAATAAAGAACTCCTCTAAATCACCGAAATCCGCAGAAATTTGAGAGTATTTGATGCAGGAAGAATCACAGGCTACTTTCCCCAGGCAGTAACTCGCCTCCTTTGCCACGGCCGAGTCTCTCGTGCTCCACGTGGGCTTCCAGCGCTGGGACCTTGCGGCTTCTCGCTGCTCAGCCACTTCCTCGCTCGGCTCCAGTTTGCGCTGTTTGTCGCTGGGGCCGGAGCGGAGCCCCCCAGGCCCCCGCCCGGCAGAGCCGAGCTCGGCGCCGCCGCCCGCGCTGCTCCCGCCGGGACCGTGTCCCGGCAGCCTCGGGATTCCTCCGGGGGCCAGGCGGGGCTTTTTCTTTTTTACTTCTTTCCTTTTTCCATGTATTTGCGTTCCTATTGTATTGTATTGCCTGCAAAATAAAACGAGGCGCCGCAAAGCCTTCCCCCAGGACGGGAAAGCACCCACCGAGCTGCACGCAGAGTATTTGTCCGTGCATGGAGCGCCACTGAGGCCCAGCCCAGCCCAGCCCCTGCCCCGCGGCCCTGGCACTCACGATCTTGGCGGCGGCGCTGCGGGCGATGGTGCCGGCGCCGCGCTCCAGGAACGCCTCTGGAGCAGCCGCACCGGCGGCGGGATGTTCCCCGCGCGCTCCCGCGGCACCGGCTGCGGCAGGTGCGGGAAAACAGCGCCATGAACGCACACGGGATGGCGCTCCCGGGCAGCAGAGAGCGCAGTACCGACGGAGCTCCCTCTACCCAAACGACGGTTCGAATCCCGCCCTCGGCCGGCCCCTCTGCCTCGCTGGCGCCGCCTGGCGGACACGGCCGGGAACTGCAGCGCACTCCAGCCCCCACCACCAACAATGCCCGCCGGGGGTCCCCAAGGGGAGGTTGCCGAGGGGGGAGCCCTCGGGCGCCAGGGGTCTCCAAGGGGGGGGGTTCCCGAGGGCCGACATTTTGGGCGCCGGGGGTCCCCAAGGGGGGTTGCCGAGGGCCGACATTTTGGGCGCCGGGGGTCCCCAAGGGGGGTTCCCGAGGGCCGACATTTTGGGCGCCGGGGGTCCCCAAGGGGGGTTGCCGAGGGCCGACATTTTGGGCGCCGGGGGTCCCCAAGGGGAGTTCCCGAGGGCCGACATTTTGGGCGCCGGGGGTCCCCAAGGGGGGTTGCCGAGGGCCGACATTTTGGGCGCCGGGGGTCCCCAAGGGGGGTTCCCGAGGGCCGACATTGCTGGGCTGTGGGCAATGGGGGTCCCTGAGTGCCCCAGGCACCCCCTGACCACTCTTACCTCCCCTTACCTCCCTGTGACTCCTCTGAGACCCACCTTACCACCTTCATCCACTGTGAGACCCCCCTCATTCCTCTCTGACTTCTCCTGGATCCCTTTGGACCCTCCTGAACTCCCCTGGACCCTCCTGAATCCCCCTTGGACTTTCCTCAACTCTCTTGGACCACCTTGCACCACCCTCCACCCCCCCTTGACACTCCCAAAAACCTTGGACCCCTTGGACCCTCTTGAATCACACTTGGACTCCCGTGGACCCCTCCAAACCCCCTGAAGCCCCCTGGACCCCTCTCAAACCCGCCTGGGACCCCCAGTCCACTCCCTTAAAACCCCCTGAACCCTTCTGGACTCTCCTGAACATTCCTGGACCACCTTGAATCCTCCTAGGGCCCTCATGGACCCCCCCTCATACCCCCAGCGAAAACCCCTGGACCCTTCTGGACCAACTTGAACCCTCCTGGACTCCCCAAAATGCTTTGGACCCCTCTGGACCCCCCTGGGCCCCCATGGACTTCCCTGGACGTCCCATGTTCCCCCATATCCTTCCCATGTCCTCAGTGTCCCCCCCAAGTTTCCCCCATGTCCCCTGCATCCCCCATGTCCACCCCATCTCCCTGATGTCCTCCCCATGTCCCCTCGATGTACCCTCCTGTCCCCCTGATGTCCTCCCATGTCCCCCTGATGTCCCCCCATGTCCTCCCCGTGTCCTCCCCCCATGTCCTCCCCTTGTCCCCCCATGTCCCCCCAATGTATGTCACTCCATGGCCTCCCAAGACACGCAGCTGCCAGCACAGGACACACACAAATCCCTCCGAAATTCTGGAACATGACATTCCTCTGCAGGGCTGAAAACAAGACGGGGAGGCTTTTTTCCTTTCCGTAGGTGGACTAATGCCCCCAAAACCAGGGAGCTGGGACAGTGGCTGCTCCCTGCACTCTGCTGCACTTTCCACAGCTCCTTCCTTGACTTCCTGGTGGATTTGTGCATCCTCTGAAGGTGGCACTTCTCTGCAAAGCAACTCAGGAAATCCCTTCAGTTTGATTTGTTTCCAGTTTTTTCTCCCTAGCACCACAGAGCTCAAAAAGGAAATCAGAAAACCAGGAAAAAAACCCAAAGAACAAAATGACAGTCTCGTGGAGTTGCATCCTGAACGACCAAGCAGCCTTTTTTAAGGACAGCACTGCTTGCTCCACACGGAGAGGGGCCTAGCAAAGGTGGCCTAAACAAGGTCATCTCCACACCCGGTTGGAGAACCACGGCCAACCAGCATCTTCCATGTGGTCAAACAAAAGCAGAGAATCCAAAGGATACACCTGCCTGCAAAGGTGTGCTCAAACTAACACTGGCATGTTGGAACATCAGAACCACGCTTGATACTGGGGAGAGTGGACGTCCTGAGCGTCGTTGTGCTCTAATTGCCCACGAACTGTCACGGCTCAACATTGACATTGCTGCTCTCAGTGAAGTTCGTGTTCATGAGGAAGGGGCAGCCTTAAAGAACATGGTGCTGGCTGCACACTCTACTGGTCAGGCAAACCCAAAACCAAAGACACCTTTCAGGAGTTGGCTTCATGATTAAAAACTCCATTGCCTCCAAACTTGAAAATCTGCCCACAGGTCACTCCCATCGCACTATGTCCATTACCGCTGGCCACGCCCCTGCCCCGCTGCCCACGCCCCTGTCTTGCTGGCCGCGCCCCTGCCCCGCTGCCCACGCCTCTGTCCCCTGGCCACGCCCCTGTCCCGCTGGCCACGCCCCTGTCCCGCTGGCCACGCCCCTGTCCCTCTGGCCACGCCCCTGCCCTGCTGGCCACGCCTCTACCCCGCTGGCCACGCCCCTGTCCCGCTGGCCACGCCCCTGTCACGCTGGCCACGCCCCTGCCCTGCTGGCCACGCCCTTGCCCCGCTGGCCGCGCCCCTGCCCCGCTGGCCGCGCCCCTTCCCCGCTGGCCACGCCTCTGTCCCCTGGCCACGCCCCTGCCCCACTGGCCACGCCTCTGCCCCGCTGGCCGCGCCTCTGTCCCACGGCCACGCCTGGGGTCCCCAAGGAGGTTGGCCGAGGGACGGCATTTCGGGCACCGGGGCTCCCCACGGGGTGGTTGCCGAGGGGCGACACCTCGGGCACCGGGGGTCCCCAAATGGGGGGTCCCCACGGGGCGACATTTCGGGCGCCGGAAGTCCCCGAAGGGGGGGGTTGCCGAGGGGCGACACCTCGGGCGCCGGGGCTCCCCAAGGGGGTTCCCCGAGGGACGACATTTCGGGCACCGGGGCTCCCCAAGGGGGTTCCCCGAGGGACGACATTTCGGGCACCGGGGATCTCTGTGGGGGTCTCTGGGGTGTCTCCGGAGCATCTCTGGTGGTCTCTGGGGTTCTCTGGAGGTCTCTGTGGGATCTATGGGGGTCTCTGGTGGATCTATGAGGGGTTCCTGTGGGTCCCTGGGGTCCTCTGGGGGTCCCAAGGTGGGTCCCTGGGGGTCTCTGGAGGTCCCTGGGGGTCTCGGAGGGGTTTCTCGTGATCTCTGGAGGGGTCTCTGGAGGTCCCTGGGGGGCATCTCGTGACCTCTGGGCGGTCTATGGGGGTCCCTGGGGGGTCCCTGAGGGTCTCTGGGGGTCTCTGGTGGAGCTTTGAGGGGTTCCTGTGGGTCCCTGGGGGATCTCTGAGAGTCTCTGGGGGTCTCTGGGGTGTCTCTGGGGGTCTCTGAGGGTGTCTGGGGTTCCCTGGCGGGTGTCTGGGGGTCTCTGGGGGTCCCTGGGGTGTCTCGGCGTGTGTCTGGGAGTCCCTGGAGGTCTCTGGGGTTCTCTGGGGGTCCCTGGGGGTCCCTGCGGGTCTCTGCGGGTGTCTGGGGGTCCCTGGAGGGGTCTGGGGGTCTCTGGGGATCTCTGGGGGTCTCTGGGGGCATCTGAGGGTTCCTGGCGGGTGTCTGGAAGTGTCTGGGGGTCCCTCAGGGGTCTCTGCAGGACCCTGAGGGCTCTCTGGGAGTTTCTGGGGGCCCCTGGGAGTCTCTGGGGGTGTCTGGGGGTCTGTGGGGGTCCTTGGGCGGTCCCTGGTGATCTATGGAGGGTCTCTGGGGGTCCCTGGGGGATCTCGGCGGGTGTCTGGGAGTCCCTGGAGGTCTCTGAGAATCTCTGGGGGGTCTCTGGTGGTCCCTGGGGGGTCCGTGGGGGTCTCTGGGGGTCTCTTGGAGTCTCTGGGGTCTCTGGAGGTCCCTGGGGTGTCTGGGAGTTTCTGGGAGTCTCTGGGGTGTCTGGGAGTCTCTGGGGGTCCCTGAGGGGTCTCTGCGGGTCCCTGAGGGGTCTCTGGGAGTTTCTGGGGGCCCCTGGGAGTCTCTGGGGGTGTCTGGGGGTCTGCGGGGGTCCTTGGGCGGTCCCTGGTGATCTATGGGGAGTCTCTGGGGGTCCCTGGGGAGTCCCAGTGGGCTCTCTGGGGGTCCCTGGGGGGGTCTCTGAGAGTCTCTGGGGGTCTCTGGGAGGTCCCTGGGGGGGCCCTGGGGGTCCGTGGGGGCGTCTGGGAGTCCCTGGGGGGTGTCTGGAGGTCTAGGGGGGTCCCTGGGGTGTCTGGGGGTGTCTGGGGGTCTCTGACAGTCTCTGGGGGGTCTCTGGGGGAAACTGGGGGTTCTCTGGGAGATCTCTGTAGCGTCCTGGGGGTCCCTGGGTGTCCCTGGGAGTGTCTGGGAATCTCTGGGGTCTCTGGGGGTCCCTGTGGAGTCCCTGGGGGGGTCCTCTGGGGGTCTCTGGGGTCCCCAAGGAGGTTGGCCGAGGGACGGCATTTCGGGCACCGGGGCTCCCCACGGGGTGGTTGCCGAGGGGCGACACCTCGGGCACCGGGGGTCCCCAAATGGGGGTTCCCCAAGGGGCGACATTTCGGGCACCGGGGGTCCCCAAGGGGGTTCCCCGAGGGACGACATTTCGGGCACCGGGGATCTCTGTGGGGGTCTCTGGGGTGTCTCCGGAGCATCTCTGGTGGTCTCTGTGGGATCTATGGGGGTCTCTGGTGGATCTATGAGGGGTGGGTCCCTGGGGTCCTCTGGGGGTCCCAAGGTGGGTCCCTGGGGGTCTCTGGAGGTCCCTGGGGGTCTCGGAGGGGTTTCTCGTGATCTCTGGAGGGGTCTCTGGAGGTCCCTGGGGGGCATCTCGTGATCTCTGGGCGGTCTATGGGGGTCCCTGGGGGGTCCCTGAGGGTCTCTGGGGGTCTCTGGGAGTCTCTGGGGGTGTCTGAGGGTCCCTGGGGGGTCTCTGGGAGTCTCTGGGGGTGTCTGGGGATTTCTGGGGGGTCCGAGGGGATCCCCAGGGGAGTTCTTTGGGGGTCCCTGGGGGGTCTCTGGTGGATCTTTGAGGGGTTCCTGTGGGTCCCTGGGGGATCTCTGAGAGTCTCTGGGGGTCTCTGGGGGTCTCTATGAGTCTCTGGGGGTGTCTGAGGGTCCCTGGAGGGTCTCTGGGAGTCTCTGGGGGTGTCTGGGGGTTTCTGGGGGGTCCCAGGAGATCCCCAGGGGAGTTTTTTGGGGCTCACAGGGGGGGTCTCTGGGGATCTGTGGGGGTCCCTAGGGGGTCCTTGGGGGTCCCTGTGGGGTCTCTGGGGGATCTCTGAGAGTCTCTGGGGGTCTCTGGAGGGTCCCTGGGGGTCCCTGGGGGTCCCTGGGGGTCTCTGGGGGTGTCTGAGGGTCCCTGGAGGGGTCTGGGGTCTCTGGGGATCTCTGGGGGGTCTCTGGGGGTATCTGAGGGTCCCTGGCGGGTGTCTGGGGGTCTCTGGGGGTCCCTGGGGTGTCTCGGCGCGTGTCTGGGAGTCCCTGGAGGTCTCTGAGAGTCTCTGGGGGGTCCCTGGGGGCCCCTAGGGGTCCCTGCGGGTCTTTGGGGGTGTCTGGGGGTCCCTGGAGGGGTCTGGGGTCTCTGGGGATCTCTGGGGGGTCTCTGGGGGTATCTGAGGGTCCCTGGCGGGTGTCTGGGGGTCTCTGGGGGTCCCTGGGGTGACTCGGCGCGTGTCTGGGAGTCCCTGGAGGTCTCTGAGAGTCTCTGGGGGTTCCCTGGGGGCCCCTAGGGGTCCCTGCGGGTCTTTGGGGGTGTCTGGGGGTCCCTGGAGGGGTCTGGGGGTCTCTGGGGATCCCTGGGGGTCTCTGGGAGCATCTGAGGGTCCCTGGCGGGTGTCTGGGGGTCTCTGGGGGTCCCTGGGGTGTCTCGGCGTGTGTCTGGGAGTCCCTGGAGGTCTCTGAGAGTCTCTGGGGGGTCTCTGGGGGTCCCTGGGGGTCCCTGCGGGTCTCTGCGGGTGTCTGGGGGTCCCTGGAGGGGTCTGGGGGTCTCTGGGGATCTCTGGGGGTCTCTGGGGGCATCTGAGGGTTCCTGGCGGGTGTCTAGAAGTCTCTGGGGGTCCCTCAGGGGTCTCTGCGGGTCCCTGAGGGGTCTCTGGGAGTTTCTGGGGACCCCTGGGAGTCTCTGGGGGTGTCTGGGGGTCTGTGGGGGTCCTTGGGCGGTCCGTGGTGATCTATGGAGGGTCTCTGGGGGTCCCTGGGGGGTTTCGGCGGGTGTCTGGGAGTCCCTGGAGGTCTCTGAGAATCTCTGGGGGGTCTCTGGGGGATCCCTGGGTTGTCCGTGGGGGTCTCTGGGGGTCTCTTGGAGTCTCTGGGGTCTCTGGAGGTCCCTGGGGGGACTCTGAGGGTTTCTGGGAGTCTCTGGGGTGTCTGGGAGTCTCTGGGGGTCCCTGAGGGGTCTCTGCGGGTCCCTTAGGGATCTCTGGGAGTTTCTGGGGGCCCCTGGGAGTCTCTGGGGGTGTCTGGGGGTCTGCGGGGGTCCTTGGGCGGTCCCTGGTGATCTATGGGGAGTCTCTGGGGGTCCCTGGGGAGTCCCAGTGGGCTCTCTGGGGGTCCCTGGGGGGTCTCTGAGAGTCTCTGGGGGTCTCTGGGGGGTCCCTGGGGGTGCCCTGGGGGTCCGTGGGGGCGTCTGGGAGTCCCTGGGGGGTGTCTGGAGGTCTAGGGGGGTCCCTGGGGTGTCTGGGGGTGTCTGGGGGTCTCTGACAGTTTCTGGGGGGTCTCTGGGGGAAACTGGGGGTTCTCTGGGAGATCTCTGTAGCGTCCTGGGGGTCCCTGGGTGTCCCTGGGAGTGTCTGGGAATCTCTGGGGTCTCTGGGGGTCCCTGTGGAGTCCCTGGGGGGGTCCTCTGGGGGTCTCTGGGGTCCCCAAGGAGGTTGGCCGAGGGACGGCATTTCGGGCACCGGGGCTCCCCACGGGGTGGTTGCCGAGGGGCGACACCTCGGGCACCGGGGGTCCCCAAATGGGGGGTCCCCAAGGGGCGACATTTCGGGCGCCGGAAGTCCCCGAAGGGGGGGGGGTTGCCGAGGGGCGACACCTCGGGCGCCGGGGCTCCCCAAGGGGGTTGCCGAGGGACGACATTTCGGGCACCGGGGGTCCCCAAGGGGGTTCCCCGAGGGACGACATTTCGGGCACCGGGGATCTCTGAGGGAGTCTCTGGGGTGTCTCTGGAGCATCTCTGGTGGTCTCTGGGGTTCTCTGCAGGTCTCTGTGGGATCTATGGGGGTCTCTGGTGGATCTATGAGGGGTTCCTGTGGTTCCCTGGGGTCCTCTGGGGGTCCCAAGGTGGGTCCCTGGGGGTCTCTGGAGGTCCCTGGGGGTCTCGGAGGGGTTTCTCGTGATCTCTGGAGGGGTCTCTGGAGGTCCCTGGGGGGCATCTCGTGATCTCTGGGCGGTCTATGGGGGTCCCTGAGGGGTCCCTGAGGGTCTCTGGGTGTCTCTGGGGGTGTCTGAGGGTCCCTGGGGGGTCTCTTGGAGTCTCTGGGGGTGTCTGGGGATTTCTGGGGGGTCTGAGGGGATCCCCAGGGGAGTTCTTTGGGGGTCCCTGGGGGGTCTCTGGTGGATCTTTGAGGGGTTCCTGTGGGTCTCTGGGGGATCTCTGAGAGTCTCTGGGGGTCTCTGGGGGTCTCTATGAGTCTCTGGGGGTGTCTGAGGGTCCCTGGGGGGTCTCTGGGAGTCTCTGGGGGTGTCTGGGGGTTTCTGGGGGGTCCCAGGATATCCCCAGGGGAGTTTTTTGGGGCTCACAGGGGGGGTCTCTGGGGATCTGTGGGGGTCCCTAGGGGGTCCTTGGGGGTCCCTGAGGTCTTTGGGGGATCTCTGATAGTCTCTGGGGGTCTCTGGAGGGTCTCTGGGGGTCTCTGGGGGTGTCTGGGGGTTTCTGGGGTTCCCTGGAGGGGTCTGGGGGTCTCTGGGGATCTCTGGGGGTCTCTGGGGGCATCTGAGGGTTCCTGGCGGGGTCTGGGAGTCTCTGGGGGTCCCTCAGGGGTCTCTGCGGGTCCCTGAGGGGTCTCTGGGAGTTTCTGGGGGCCCCTGGAAGTCTCTGGGGGTGTCTGGGGGTCTGTGGGGGTCCTTGGGCGGTCCCTGGTGATCTATGGAGGGTCTCTGGTGGTCCCTGTGGGGTCTCGGCGTGTCTGGGAGTCTCTGGAGGTCTCTGAGAATCTCTGGGGGCTCTCTGGTTGTCCCTGGGGGGTCTCTGGGGGGTCTCTGGGGATTTCTGGCGGTCTCTGGGGGTCCGTGGGGGTCTCTGGGTTTCTCTTGGAGTCTCTGGGGTCTCTGGAGGTCCCTGGGGGGTCTCTGAGGGTTTCTGGGAGTCTCTGGGGTGTCTGGAAGTCTCTGGGGGTCCCTGAGGGGTCTCTGCGGGTCCCTGAGGGATCTCTGGTAGTTTCTGGGGGCCCCTGGGAGTCTCTGGGGGTGTCTGGGGGTCTGCGGGTGTCCTTGGGCGGTCCCTGGTGATCTATGGGGATCTCTGGGGGTCCCTGTGGAGTCCCAGTGGGCTCTCTGGGGGTCCTTGGGGGGTCTCTGAGAGTCTCTGGTGGTCTCTGGGAGGGCCCTGGGGGTCCTGGGGGTCTGTGGGGGCGTCTGGGAGTCCCTGGGGGGTGTCTGGAGGTCTAGGGCGGTCCCTGGGGTGTCTGAGGAGTGTTTGGGGGTCTCTGACAGTCTCTGGGGGGTCTCTGGGGGAAAGTGGGGGTTCTCTGGGAGATCTCTGTAGCGTCCTGGGGGTCCCTGGGGGGTCCCTGGGGGTCCCTGGGAGTGTCTGGGAATCTCTGGGGTCTCTGGGGGTCCCTGTGGAGTCCCTGGGGGGGTCCTCTGGGGGTCTCTGGGGTCCCCAAAGAGGTTGGTCGAGAGACGGCATTTCGGGCACCGGGGGTCCCTAAGGCGGGTGTTGCCGAGGGACGACATTTTGAGCACCGCGGGTCCCCAAGGGGGTTGTCCGAGGGACGACATTTCGGTCACCCGGGGTCCCCAAGGGAGGTTCCCGAGGGCCGACATTGCTGGGCTGTGGGCAATGGGGGTCCCTGAGTGCCTCAGGCACCCCGTGACCACTCTTACCTCCCCTTAACTCCCTGTGACTCCTCTGAGACCCACCTTACCACCTTCATCCACTGTGAGACCCCCCTCATTCGTCTCTGACTTCTCCTGGATCCCTTTGGACCCTCCTGAACTCCCCTGGACCCCCCTGAATCCCCCTTGGACTTTCCTCAACTCTCTTGGACCACCTTGCACCACCCCCCACCCCCTCTTGAGACTCTCAAAAACCTTGGACCCCTTGGACCCTCTTGAATCACACTTGGACTCCCCTGGACCCCTCCAAACCCCCTGAAGCCCCCTGGACCCCTCTGAAACCCGCCTGGGACCCCTTGGACCCTCCTTAGACCCTTCTGGACCCCTTTGAACCTTTCTGGACACCTCTGAGACTCCCCTGGAGATTCCTGGACCCCCCCAAAAAACCCCTGGACCCTCCGAAACTCTCCTGGACCCCGTTGGACCCCTGTGAAACCCCCTTCCACTCCCTTAAAACCCCCTGAACCCTCCTGAACATTCCTGGACCACCTTGAATCCTCCTAAGGCCCCCATGGACCCCCCCTGGTAGCCCCAGGGAAACCCCCCTGGACCCTCCTGAACCAACTTGAACCCTCCTGGACCCCCCAAAACGCCTTGGACACCCCTGGACAACCCTGGGACGCCCTTGGGCCCTCTCGGACCCCCCTGGACGTCCCATGTCCCCCCATATCCTTCCCATGTCCCCAGTGTACCCCCTAGCCCCCGCCCCCATATTTCCCCATGTCCCTCGTGTCCCCCATGTTCACCCCATCTCCCCCATGTGCCCCCGATGTCTTCCCATGTCCCCCCATATTCCCCCTGTGTCCTCCCTCTGTCCCCCCATGTCCCCCCCATGTCCTTCCCTTTTCCCCCCATGTCCTCCCCTTGTCCCCCCATGTGCCCCCAATGTACGTCATCCTGTGGTCGAGCGCTCCCTCTTCCCAAACGCCGGTTCGAATCCCTCCCTCGGCTGCCCCCGTCTGCCTCGCCGGCGCCGCCTGGTGGACACGGCCAGGAACTGCACCGCAGTCCAGCCCCCACCACCACCAATGCCCATCGGGGCCCGAGCGGCGAAGGCGCTGCACGGGCCGGGGAGCGGCTCTTTCTTTGTAGCCGCGCCTTCCACTCCCACCGTCAGCCAATAGCAAAAGCTCTTATTTTATTTTTAATGTAATTTTTGGCTGCTCTTTTATCACACTTGTTAGCTTTATTTTTTTAAACTTTGATTTTTTAAATTGAGTTTTTGGTACTTATATTAATTTTTCTTCAAAGTATTTGGTATTACTTTTTTTAAAAAATATTTGGTGTTACTTTTTTTTCATTCTCTTTGAACTCTGCCCAGCACCGCTACAATCGTCCTCAAATTTTCAAGGCACATTATAGTTCTTTGTTATCTTCATTAACAATGTGTCATTCTGAAGAGAAAGGGCAAGGGTATGGACTACACTGCAGGAGCGAGTGTGCACCTCTGCTCTGTGCCACAGCATTAGAACACAGCAGGGACAACATTAACAAGCTATTTCCACAGAGATTCACTCCAAGTCTCTTCATGTGTTTTGCTTTTTGCCAACATCACATGCAAGCATCTGATTGTAAACATTGCCATTCCAAAGAAACCACTATGAAATCTATCAATAAACTAAGTTCATGTTTAAGCCTTTTATAAGAGAACTGCTGCAGCTGCCCCAGCTTTTGGAACACTATTATGTTAAACTTTAAAGCATGTAGAAAAGTCTAAAAAATACACAACTGCACAACAACTTTAAAGGAAGGAAGTGAAGGAATTTATTGTCTACTTTGTTTCATTTATACAAATAGAGAAATATGATTCTTATATATTTAAAGCATGACAACAGAAGTGAACTATTAAAGACATATTTGAGAATTCATCTTTTAACAGAAAGTACTTAAAATTGTATTTTTACAATGCTGTCAGCAGCACAGCTCAGCTGTATATTTGCAATCTGACAAGCTTGGAGGTTTTTGGTTGGGTTTCTTTTTTTAGTTGTTGTTTGGTGTGTGTTTGTTTGTTTTATGTGGTTTTGTTTGTTTTGAAGAGTACAAAACTCAGGAAAAAACCTCCTTCCATTATAGGAAAAAGAGTAGATAAAGTTTTCAGCCAAGGATTTTCAAGTTACTACATGCTGTACAGTAGAATCTCTTTAAGAACCTTGACTACAGATGCCATCAGGCCCCACAGCTGGAACAGGGGCACGTTGCTCAATCTCTGCAGGGCATCCCCTCCTACCCTGGACTCAATCACAGCCCCTCACTTGGGGCAAAGGGAGGGCAAAGGCAATAGAGACTTTTATTCGGTCATCCAAGTAACCAGTCCCTGCAGCAAGTCTGCTCCATCCCCTGGGGCCCCTGAGCCAGGCCCTGTCCCCAGGACACCTGGGCAGTCACTCCTGGAGCCACGTGGGCTCCTCAGGCCAGCAGGACACTGCTGGTGGATCAGCCCCTGTGGCTGCTGGGCAGGGGCGGAGGCTACCAGAAATGCGGAGCAGGGAGGAGGAGGAGACAACAGAAATGGAAAGCGGGGGCAGCTGGACTGTGGGTGTATAGTGAGAAAACACAAGGCAGGCAGTGCAACAGCAAGAGACAGAAAAGACATGGACAAGAGAAAGGATAGAGGAACAACATGAGGGGAGGAGATAAAAAACAAGGAGCAGGACAAAGATAAGGCACCACAGAATCATTTAGTTTGTAAAAGAACTTGGAGATCATCAAAGTTCAACCATTAACCCAGCACTGCCAAGTTCACCACTAAACCATGTCACTTGAAAGCAGCAATACCTGCCTGCTGGAGAATTGTACCTAAAAGCACCAGGGAGAGAGGAGGAGAGGCAGAAAGAGGGAGTGTGAGCAGGACAGAGATAGATAAATAAGGACAGGGTGCAGGATGGAGATGAATAAAATACAGTGGGATGGGCAGCACAACAGAGAGGGATTAAAAATAGCAGGGGAAGGAAACAAGACAGAAGGATACAAACACACAGGAAGCAGGACAGAGCAACAGAAAATAAAAAAGGAAGAGACAGCATGAGAGAAGCATGAAGGGCAGATAAAAGGACAGCGCAACAGCGAAAGAGGATCAGAGAGGAGTGTTATGGGTTTGGCCAGGTGGGCTTAAATTTAGGTTTTAAAGTTCAGCCTAGGCCTGAAATTGTCAGCTAACTTGAGCTGGGCTGAGCTAGCTAACAGCTGACTTCTTCTAGCCAATAATACTGTATTCCATACCATACTACATCATCTCAAAGGGTGTAAAATCCAGTGTGTGGGAGTGGCTAGTTCAGTTTCATTATGGCTGGAGTGCAGAGAAGACTGCTGCAGTTGTTCTCTTCTGTTGGGCCCTGCTCCTGCTGCTGCTGCATCGTATTTTGTTTTAGTTTCAGGGAAGGAAAAACATTCTGTTGTTACTCTTTATGTTTCTTGCTAGATGTCTTTTAGAGTCTTATAGACTCTGTTTTGTATTAATTGGGGAGTGGGAAGTTATTTCTTGTTATATATATATATATATATATATATATAACTTGTGTAAGTGTGTGTTATATTGTAGTTCTCTCTTAATTTTCTCTTTTCTGTATAAATACATATAGTTAGTTTCAGCATAAACCTGGTTTAGGGTTGGTTTTTTCCTCTCCCTCTTCTTTTTCCCTTAGCTGGCTGGGTGGAGGAGGAACCCTTTTCGCTCTGTCCTGGACAGTTGGCATTTTGCCAGCTCAACCCCAGACACAGGACACAGGGCCAGAATGAGAAAAAGAAGGGCAGTGAGCAGGACAGAGTGGTAAACACACAAGAAGAACATAGTGATGCTGAGACAAAGAGGGAAGCAAGACAGAGAGAGAAAACGACTGTGGGGGGAGGGTGTGGGAGGAAGACAGGGACGAGGAGCACCAGAAAGGGCTAAAGAGAGGGATGGGCAGCAAGACAGGGTTATAAAAAGAAAAGTGCAACAAGGGAGAACGACTGATGAGCAGGGACAGAAAGGTATTGGGACAAAGATGGAGAAGGTACAAACTGATGAACGGAGGAGCTGCTTCTGACAACCTGTTACTCTTGATGCCACTTTCACAGCTTCAAAAATGGGACATGGCACAACAAAGAGGTAAGGGAGAGTGAAAGAAAAGACACAGGGAATTTTACAGAAAAACGCCCAAAAAGCCAAGAAATAAAAAAAAAACCAAAAAAAACCAAGACAGATTGAAGTAATCATGGGGCACAGGATGGAGAGCAGACAGAATAAGAAAGTGACACAGACAAAGAGACAGACACCTAACAGAGAGGGGAAAAAATGGATGGAAAACTGAATAAAAGAATGAAAGAAAAACAGGAACAAACTCCATTATTTATTATATGGTGTGGCTCATTAAATAAGTCTACCAGTTTGAACAGAACTGCTCACTGTAGCAGCTTAGCCTGTGACTCATTAATTGAGCATCTGCTTCTTGGCATGGTATGCAGGGCTATAAAATCTATGATAAAATATGGAGGGAGACACACGCTTACAGGAGTAAACTAAATGGATTATGTGTACAAGATACTGCTTAAAGTTTTACTCTGAGTTTGTACAGTCTGATCTCTGAATTTTGTTTCTGCAAATTCCACATTTTTCCATGCTCCCTCACTAAAAACACACAAACTCTATTACCTAGTGTTAGATACAGGGTTGTTTGAAGACATTGTGATATCATGGTTTAGGAATGGTACTCTCCAATTTAGTGTTCCCACCGAAAAGGGACCACTCACTCCTTCCACTATTAAAGACAAAGTATACAAGAGAGAGGAGAGTGATTCACATGCAAATACTCACTGAAAAGCCCCACCCCAGCCCCAACAGAAAGAATCCCTGAACTCCTTCCAGGTCTTGGCCATGCCCCTTCTGGCTACTGCAAACATTAACACTTGTCCTGGCTGGAACCAGGACATGTGAATGTAAGAAGAGACTTCTCTGGCAGGTTCTTTGAAAACCTATATTGACCTTGAAATTGAGCAAGAGGAGTATGAGAAAACAAGAAACCTTTACCACAGGTTACTTCAGTGGACACAGCATGTCAAGGTACATGTGGGCACCCAGGACACAGAATTGGTCCTGAATCTGGTCCATGGTGGAGAAAAACCCTTGTCTGACTTGCTTGTATGGCTTTTCCAACTCAGCAGTGTACAGTTCAGTTCTGTCCCATGAAGATAGAAAAGACTTTTCTCCGTGTTTCTTGGGTGTTGTACAGCATTTTCACTGGTCATGAATTTAAAGAGTTTTTACTACGACTGACCTCAGGTATTTTGATTTAAAAGAAAACACCATACAGGAGGTAATTCCATTTTAATAGTCTCTGAATTTCTAACATTTGAAAGGAAAAATATTTAATAGAGTAAGTTTGACAGTATACAGCCATTACCAACAGAAGCAGTGTCAGTCATCTTCTCAGCACTGCTTTTTGGTATTTTATGGCAAAAACATTCGGCCTAACATCTCTCATCCGTAAGTTCTTGGGGGTCGGGGGCCATGGACCTGACACTCAGTAATTGCCTGAGCATCACAGCTTACTCTTACTCAATGTCTTCTGGCCTCACTGGATGAGGCAGAGGTATAACTGATTTCTTCTCTGTATCTCTAGAAAGAGCTTTTCTCATATCTATGGCAAAAGGAAAAAATGCTATTATAGTTAAGCCAGTAATTGTAGAAAGCCATATGAAGTGATTTCTGTATTAAAATAAGATCATTTTTCATCAAGAAAATGTCCTAGAACCATAGAATACTCCAAGCTGGAAGGGACCCAAAAGGATCCAACTCCCTGTTCCACACGGGACTCCCTAAAACTGAACCATATGGTTAAGAACATTGTCCAGACAAACCCGGAACTCTGATGGGCTTGTTGTCATGAGCATTTCCCTGGAGAGCCCACTACAGTTACCAACCATCCTCTCAGCGAAGAGGCTTTTCCTGACATGCAACTGGAACTTTCCCTGACTCAGCTTCGCTCTATCTCCTCACCTCTGGTCACCACAGAGTTGAGGAACGTGTAACTGTGATGGGGGCACACCTCAGCCTCCTCCAAGTGGAACAAACCCATGGAAATCAGCTGCTCCTTCTAAGTCCTACCCTTGAGACCTTTCACCATCCTGGCTTCACTCTTCTAGATACACTCTAATAGTTTCATGTCCTTAATGGTGTTCAGCAGCAATGTTATCAACTGAAATATAGCACTGAATGAAACTCAACTGAATGGAAAGGAAATGACAGGCTAAAGGGACAAATATATGATTTAAGGCACCTGCAACAATGGTAATGTATGTCTGTAGCCTTTGTATTCCATAGTGATCCTACATATCAAATGAATAGTGCAAGAACAGAAATGATACACAGCATGGTCATGTATCCTTTGGGAGGATACTTAAAAAAGGATCTAGAAAGAGGAAGCACCTGGTGGTTCACTGTGGTTAACAGAATTAACATTAACATACTTGAATTTCCATATTCCTTCCTAAACTTTTAAATTGAAAATGTCACCCAATTCTTGTAAATCTGTAGTTAGACATCTGAGAAAAACAGTTTCAAGTTCCAGTTATGGGAAGAAAGGAAGAAAGCACTGCCATTCCTTTTCATTTTTTATTCTTGTTTTGTAGTTTCTTTTGCCAGAGATGCTACAAAATGTGTAAACTGCAAGATTAGGTTTTGTAACTGATGTAATCTTCAGTAGGAAGAGTTGTCTAAAGGAGGATACAAAAGCCCATTCATCAACAACTATCTGAAATTGTTTCACATAAAAAAATAATAGCCCTACAACCAAGCCTAGGAACCCTTAACATGAGAACCATTCCATTCAACTTGGGGCAGAACAAATACTTACCATAGGCATCTTCATCTGGCTCCCCACTGCTGGCAGAGTAGTACTCCAACACTGTCCGGTACACACTGTAGCCCAGTTGCTTATACATATTTACAGCAACTTGATTGGATACTCTCACAAAGAGATCCACAAAAAATCCACCTTTTCTTTAAGGGCGGGGAGTTAAAAACAAAGAAACAAAGGAAAAACACATCAAGGAACAGTAGGTAAATGTATTTGTAATTAACAACCCATCAATTGTAATCAGATCAAAGCAAGTCTAATGATGTAGTACACCAATCAAACATCTTTCACACTGTAATAACAGATGCACTCTGTTATGGGTTCACCCAGGTGGGCCTAAATTTGGGCTCTGAAGTTTGGACTAGGCCAAAGCTGTCAGCTGACTTGAGCTGGGCTGAGCCAACAGCTGACCTCTTCTAGCCAGTAATTTTGTATTCCATACCACACTATGACATCATCTCCAGGGCAGTAGGAACCAGTGTGGGAGTGGTTAAGGCAGTCGCTTCTCAGCCTCCTCTTGGGAGGACACACGATGCTGTCCCAGGGGGGATGGAGAGGACCAGGCCCACCACTGGCTCACAGGGTACCTCAGGAAAGTAAACTGTGTTGTTCTGGGTCTCTCCTTTCTGCTTGGGTTTGTCTCCCTGGGGAATAAGTATTTTCTTAAGTAATGTGTAGTTAGGACAGTAGAATTTGTGTGTTCGTTAAGAAGTTGAGGTGGGAAACTTGTTGTTGCAGACTTGTGTGAGTGAATATTTGTAGTCTCTTCTAATTGTCTCTTTCTTTCTGTGAAAAATATATGTAGATTTAGTATAAACGTGGTTTGAAGTTTTTTTTTCTTTCCTCTCTCTTTTCCTCCCTTTCCCTGGTGTTAGGAGGGAGGCTTTTCTCTCTGTGCTTGGGGGGGTTGGCAGTTGCTTATCTCCAACCAAGACACACTCCTTTACCAAAGGAAAATTCAAGTAAAGGCACAGATGTAATTTTATTTTTGTCACTTGACCCTTCTATACCAACCGGTAGACTGAGAAATGTGAACAGAAAGAACAAAACAAGCTGAACACATTTTAGATTGCATTGGATTAGGAGGGGTGAAATCCATCACAAAATTTCAGCTGCCTAACCGGGGACAGCCCTTTACCTCACAAGACAAATTTTTCAAAACATTGTACTATTTTCTGATTTTACCAACTATAGTGGGGTTGCCCTACTACAATGAATTAAGAACATTTCCCTGTGGGTTCATTTGACACTAAATTAAATTTTCATAGGTACAAGTAACCAAGAAGAAGATGGAAAGTAAGTTAAAAAACTTTGTCTGTAGTACAAAATTTGTTCAAGATTGTGCCTGAGTGCATTGCATAAAGCCCACAGTTATTGACCAAGTATGTTGGGGACCCTACAAGGAAACACTGCTGATGTTTCACAAAGCTCTTTTCCTGTCAAGACAATGGACTTTTATACAGTATCTCTACTGGAACTCAGGCTACATCCTACTCATTCTGGCTCAGAGAAGTCATGAGACTTTAAACCATTAAGCAACTTTCATAACTCTTGTTCTCCCACTGTGAGGAATTTCAGAAAATGGGAACGCTGCTTACAGAAAAATTCTCTGTCAGTTTCATGAACATCAAATATCTAAGCCAGGGATAGGTGTCTGTAGAAATATTACTTTTAAAGATAAGTTCAAAGATAGGCATATTACTCACTTTTCTGAAATTTCTTCCAGTAGCTCCATCAATTTAGCAGCCAAACCCAGACGTCGAAATTCTGGTGCAACAGAGAGAGCGGTCACATGTCCATGCCATTCTTCCCTGGCCACGGAGCCTTCAGCTTTGCCCATGACTGTGAACATGCAGAGCATCAGCACCTTTGGAATAACACACCACCTGCAACCACACAACTTGACGAGAGGGAAAAGCCATGTACAAACAAACGTTGCAATGTTGAGGTAAAGGCCCGAAGAGGGATGTCCACCTTACCACTTCACGATTCAGCAACCAAAAAGAATGTCATTTTGCTCAAGTATTACAGCAATTCCTTCACTAGTGTAAATAAAAAAACCTAAATTAGCAAATTTCTTGCTTGAGGTGGGACTTCTAAATGCAAATTTTAAGCAATTCTCATGAGTATTTCATTGAGCAGAAAATAACCGAAGGACAAAGGTCTAGAAGCCCAAGACTACCATCCCAGCAACAATCTGAGACTTTTGGAGACCGTGGGAGAATTGAGTTTGGGAGCTTTTGCCAATCTGACAATAGATAGGTAAGGCCCTGCAAACACAGTATGTTTAAGAAAATGGAAAAAAAACAGTGAGAGGGCGGGGTCAGGGATGTTGTTTTGCGGGGTTTCTTTGCAGTTTCTCTCCTTTCTACACAGGGCCAAACCAGTGTTAGTTCATTAATGAACATTCACGGTTCCACACAACAGTCTAACAGAGATCAGCCATGGCTAATAAGCAACCCTTGTGGTGGGTAAAGAGAAATGTTCTGTACAGCACATACTTTCAATTTTACTGTGTTAAATACTTAATTTTCTGGGTCCCTGCAAAGACCTGCCACCCCTGCCTCACCCCAGCTCTTGGCAGCTCTATTTGGCATGAGTTCCAGATAACACAAATATTCCACAGCAAATGAGTAGAGACTTCCAGACTCAGAGCTTTCCCTTACAGGACAATGCAAAATCCAAGTCCAGAACTTTTAGTGAGTGTGTGATCAGAGTGTGATCACTGAACACAGTGATCTGGATTCCAGGATTACAGAAACACCTATTCGCCTGTACCAATCCCTGGGGGGCGTCACCGCAGCCAAGGCTCCTCGCTGCGCCAGGAACATCACACTGGAAGCTGCTGTCATGAGTCCTACATGACACCCTTAGATGTTTATGAAACGGGAAGGTGCAACGCCACCTTCCTCTTCCGTGGTGGGTATTTGGAAAACGCGAAGAGCAGGAAAAGCTCCCGCGTTATAATGCGCCAAACAGGCAATGAAGGGAGCCGTCCCCGCCGGAGCCCCGGCACTCACTGTAACCCATCAGCTCCCCGCCGGGCGCCTCGGCCACGATGAAGTACTCGGGCCAGTGCGCCAGGTACTGCAGGTAGAAGGGAATCCCATACTGGGCGCTCGGTTAAGGAGCAACTGCGGCCGCCCCGGCTGTGCCGCTCGCGCCCGGCCCCGGCCCCGGCCCCGGCCCCGGCCCCGGCCCCGGCCCCGGCCCCGGCCCCGGCCCCGGCCCCGGCCCCGGCCCCGGCCCCGGCCCCGGCCGGCGGGAAGAAAGGATACGGTCTCGGTCAGCGGGTCCAGGTTGCTGCGGGGGAGAGAGAGCGGCGCTCACCGCGTGCCCGGGCGGCCCGTGGGGCGCCCCGAGAGCGCCGGGGGAAGGGGAAGCGCGCAAGGCTCGGGGGAAGGGCAGGGGAGGGCGGCAGTGGAGGCGGCCGGCGCTCACATGTTGTTGAATCGGAAAAGGTCGTCGCAGGTGAAGGCGCGGAGCGTCGTCATGCTCGCGATGGTAATGGCGATGGTAGCGACGATGCTCCCCCCGCCCTGGAACCCTCCTGCGCCCAAGGGCCACTTCCGCCAAGGGAAGGCGGCAGCGGGAGAGGCCCCGCCCCGCGGCCCGCCCCAGCCCGCACGTGCCGCCGCGGTCGCCCCGCGCAGAGCCGGCGGAGGAGCTGTGGCCGAGAGCAGCGGGCGGGCGGCTGGGACAGCGACGTATGTATGTATGTACGTACGTATGCATGTGTGTATGCATGTATGTATGCATGTGTGTATGTGTGCATGTATGCATGAATGTGTGCGTGCATGTATGTATGCATGTATGCACGTATGTATGTATGCGTGTGTGTAGGCCTGTACGTATGCATGTATGCACGCATGTATGTATGTATGTGTGTGTGTATGTATGCGTGTATGCATGTATGTATGCTTGTATGCATGTGTGTGTCAGCGCTCTGTGTCTCAGACACTGAGTGCACAGGGTGCACATCTCCTTGTTGGGTTCAGCCACCACGAAGTGAGCTCGAACTACCCCAGGCTCCCAGGCACGAACCCCCTGACCTGTTCTGTGTCTCTGACCCCAGCAAGGAGATGTGCACTGTGCTCACTCAATGGCTGAAACGTGTATCGCTACCAACTAGTGCTTGTTAAGAGACCTGAACACAAAAGTATTTTTTTCTGCCATGATCCTCTCACTGGAGTAGACAATAAATACGGTATTACTGATGGGTATGAGCAATATAATTGGCAACATTTAAGGACTGAAGAGAGGGGAATTGTGGATAATAGCTTAAATCAATAAAAAAACCCTTTAAGTAAAAAACCCACAGTGTGCCTACTACAAATATTTCTGCTGCACTGGTATGTTTACAAAGGTAGATAATAAAAAGGAAATATATCTTATAACTATAAATAAAAATATATTTCTTGTTAAGAATTAGATATTGCACTGTTGCATATTACCCATTTTATAGTGATATGCATGATACCTTATATATATATGTATGTGTGTGTGTATGTATACATCTATATGAGACATGTATAAGACCTCTTGGCCAAAGTTGGTTAGAAGGGAGTGAGAAAAGATAAACTCCTTCAAGCTGGAACACATGGTTACAGTCACTCAATGAAGTGCTACAAAAAACAATCAAGGAAGAATGACAGTCAACTTTTCATTGATTTCCTGTTACCTTCTAAAAAAAACCTGATCAACAGTGTTAATACCACAGTAATTAACTGTTACTGTGTTTCAAAAAAGCTCTGGTTGCCCAGTTCCAGAGGGGCAGCAGACCTGGACTGCCTATGTTATATTAGATTACACGTAATGACTCAGAGAGTTAGAACCCTCCTTGACTTTCAGGAAACAACAAGATCTCTGCATGCATGTTCAACAGTGTAAGCAGAGTTTGCCATCTGTTTCAAAGTGCTTTTTCTTAGGCAAGATCTTTTGTGTCAGATATAAGAACTGTAATATCAGATATCTCACCTAAAATAATTTAAATTACATACTGTCAAAAAGAATTGTGTTCCTCCTAGAAGGTAAATGCTTTTATTCCAGGTATGTTTGGGGGGAAAAAACCCATTAAGGCAATGGTCTTCCAGTAGTGAGTATCATTCAGACTAAGAATTAAACATTTAAAACCATGTGAAAAGAAGTGTTTTCTAATACTAGGGGAAAACCCCAGAACCATCTTGCAGTCATAACAATTAGAGCACCAGCCTTCCTTACACGTGACTGTCACTCATCACTTTTCCCAGGTGCAGGACAGCTGGCTTCATACCTTCTCTTCAGGCCTTTCAAATATATACGCAAACTGTCAGGGTCCAGTCGAGAGTTTCTGGCAGTCTGAACCAATCTCATTGCTAAGTGGTATACAGCTCTCTCTTTCATCATCTCAGGAGTGCTTTTCTGCCTGTGCTGTTCTCAAAAATATCCATGCATTAAAATATGAAATAAATAATGTTCTATTATTAAGATACTAATATTAGCTATTTTCCAGCCTAGTTTAAATCTCCCAGTTCCTGGCTGGCATATAAACATTACATCCAATACTGTTTTACCCTGTTTTCTGTTGTCACCTACCAGTGACCTATTCAATAGAACCTTTTAGAACTGGTTCCAGAAATGCAAATTTTAATGAAATCTATTTTCATTAAACTATAGGCAGTACTTATCCTGTATCATTTCAGAAACTGAAAATATATTTAAGTTTTATAAAAACTGTGAATTCCAGCATTATAATTTTCTACTACATACCAAAATTTGTTTTGCAATATGATTTGTGATTTCCTTTGCATCCAAAATTACAGATGATGGTAGGGAGGAAACTTCTGCAGCTTTTAGTCCTAAACATATAAAACACAAGTCAGGATTTTTGATGTAATTTTTATTCCTACCTTCCACATCATGTCTTCCAAAATTAATGTAGTCTATTTTTTTTAAAGGGTGAAGATTTAGTATTTATTAAAATAATTTTGCTATGTTTTCTCTTACTGTCCCTTTTTTTTTTGGCTGTTAGTAACATTATGGTTTTGAGAGTTACAAAATAAAAATCCTACTGTAAAGCTAACTCTAAAATACACCACAAGTGAAGTTACTGCTTTTAATCCTACAGCTGAGTAGAATGAGACATGTTAGGGCCTAAAGGGGAAAAATGTGGCACAGTGGTGTTAACATCTTTCTCAGTTTAGTTTTTTAATTTGCCAGGCCAGAAAATCCAGAGGTTGTGCTAAATGCACCCCCAATAAATCCAGACATCCAGTGGACATGGATGTCATGTTCCAAATTTTACTTTGTTGGCAAAAGCCCAAACTTCCAGATACTCAGGGTAAGAAAGAGATGTAAAATATTTTTTTGTGCCTTAACATGATTTTTTAACTTTTTCCTTTGCCCGTGCCCCTGGATTTTCAGAGGAAAGTCTGTGGCTCATTGGGTGCTTTAACACTGTAGAGTTAAAAATGAAAAAGGGTAAAGAGCCCTTGCACACTCTTACAATGTAACTTTGCTCAAGTAAGGTAAAGCCAAGACACCAACACAGTTTCTAAAGGTCTCCTCTAAGAATACTCTCCAAACATACAATTCTGAGTTAGTGGTGGTGTAGCATCTACAACTGAGCTTGTGCTACCAAAACCAAACTTACCCTGAAGTTACAATCAAGAAATGTTTTAAGTCCAGTTAATTGAAGCTTGACTGGAATAATTTCTAGTCTTCAGGTACCACTAGCTTTCAAAAGTCATGTGTAGCTAATTTGCTATTGATTAATTGTTCCCTAAATCAATGATTGAACATCAGAATCTAGTATTTGGAAACATACAGATTTCCGTCAATCTTTAAAACATCTAGCTATGCCTTACTGTCACTCACTCTTTATTGCCCCCCAATCCATCAATCTACAATCTTCAGTACAATTTGTTCTAAAGTTAAAACAGAAGTAAATCAACTTTTATGAGACCACTGATGCTTTTGTGGACCCTCTCAGAATTGTCTTAGCCTGATACATAGTAAAATTCCTGTCCTTTTTTAAAGTAACTTGACTCCTTTTTGCTAATTAAAAAGGGCCAAATTCCTATTTAACAATCATATCACTACTTATAGCAGACACATAAGACAGTCCAACATAACAGAAACCTCATCATTCACAGCTTTAATTTTCTCCAGAACTTTGATTTGCTTCTGCAAGTGCAGATTAAACAAACTGAAGTACCATGTGCTCAAAATGGGTCAACTCATTCAAACAGACATAAATCAAGCAGCTACTGACATTAGTAACATGTCTTCAGTAAAAAAATTTCTTGGAAGTTCTTTATACTCCTCGAAACTACTATCTTACTGCATGCTTACTTAAAACACACAAGTATTTGGAACACATTATATTTCTGCAGATCTCTGTATCTGTCTTTGATACAGAGAGAGATACAAACTCCAAAGAAACTTGTTATCAGAAAAATAGTCTTAGATGTCTAAAAAACAAAACAGTATCTTTTATAACCTTTACCAAGTTAATGCCATAGTGGAACCCATTACCATAGTTCTTTTCCTCTGTGTATCCTTTAGAAAGGGTGTAAGTGTAAGCAATTTTCTCCTTATTTCCATCACTGCATCTCACATGTTGCACTTCAAAATGGTAATTTTCCACATTGGGATATAAAGCATCTATATGACACAGTTCTAGGAAATGTGTAGCAAACAGTGTAAATGCCTAAATAAGGAAACAAGAAAGAAGATTTATTTTGGAAATGATCCTGAAATAAATTACAATAAATAAGAAAAATTAAATTATCTCACAGATGTCCAGGTCTTCCTCCAAGCCACTGTAAAGCTGTCTTCAAATTACTAAAGCAAATAAAATTCTTTAAGTGGATGAATTCTACTATTGGCAAGTATATCTTTTCCAGCTAGGGATTCTCTCACTCCTTTCTCAATAGAAGAAAAGCAACATCAGAAGCAAAATGAAATCTATTATGCTTACAAAATCTGACTAGTGGAAATTTGAATGATCATCAAATGGTTGCTTACTACTGTCAAGGAAGGCTTTATGAAAAGTACCAGTGACAGAAAACATCTGAGCTTTTCAAACCAACAAAACCACAAAGTCCTCTGAATAAACTCTGAGGAGAAGCAAACACCTGCAGACTTACTTCAAAAATCTAACAGCAACCTGAGCTTGATCACATAACTAGTAATAGAGGTGAAGCTTTCAACCCATCTAAAACTATCTTCCCCTTTTCTAAAGCCTTTAACCGCTGTGACCAATTCAGAAGTTGTGTGGAACTACCACTGTACTTTGAAAGATAACCACCAGGTAAAGAGGTTCACCTCTAACATTCAAGCATAAAGCTGTACTAAACAAAACTAAAGAAGCTGAAGTTATTCTCTTTCTTGACAGAAATACAAGCTTGCAAACAAGTTGGAAAGATACGGTGAGCGGTGTACTGGTTTTGGGTGGACTAGAGTTAGTTTTCTGCATAGAAGCTTGTGCTGTGCTATGTTTTGGACCAAAACAGTCCTGTTAACACGGCCATGTTTGAGCTGCTGCTGAGCAGCACCTGCACAGCACCAAGGGCTGTTTTGCTCCTCATCCTGCCCTGCCAGCAGCAGGCTGGGGGTGCTCCAGAAGCTGGGAGGGGACACAACCAGGATGGCTGACCCCAGCTGAGCCCAGGGGGACCTCACAGCATCCAACACTGTAATAAAAACTGTGAAGGAGGAGGAGAAGGGAAGGAGAGAGTATGGTAACAGTCATATAATGAAGCCCTGCTTTGCTGGAAATGGCTGAACAACTGCCGGCTGATAAGAAATACTGAATGGATTCCTTCTTTTGCTTGTGCACCTGGCTTTCCTTTGCCTGCTGATCTGTATCTCAGTCCACAAGTTTTTGCACTTTCACCCTTCTGATCTCTCTCCCATCCCACTCTGGGGGATTGAGCGAGCGGCTGGGTGGTGTTGAGCTGCCTACTGGGGTTAAATCACAACAACCAGTGAACAGAAGTGCAGTTTATGTCAGCATTTCTCCTCTATAACGAGAATTCCTATTATTCACCTGTGATGAAAAATATCATATTTAGGCAAGAAATTTCTACAAAGCTGATGTTAAGTTATGAGAAAACACTATATTTACTTTCAGGATGACAAAATAATCCTAAGGTTTAAATTTCTTTCAAAACAGAATTACCTTTAAATTCAGCAGATATTCACAGGCAGCATAACAAATGCCGATACCTTCTTCAGCACTGGTACCTCGGCCAAGTTCATCAATTATGATAAGTGATTTATCATTTGCATTTTGTATGATGTACGTTATCTAGGAAAATATTCAACGTGTTATCATTTCTATAAAGGCATTTTTTTAAAAATAGGAATATTTTGTGTTATTCAGATGAAACTTAATGCAGGAAACTTTAAGAAATCTCATCAGATACACAAGTTTTACCTTTTCAAAGCTTTCAAACAGCTGTCAATTCTAATCAAACAAAAACTACCACAGTCTCTCTTTTCCACTGAACATACTACTCTCCTTCAAAATCCTATCAGTCTGGGAGAGGAAATTGAGAGGACTTAGGACCCTTAATCATTTAAGGTCTAAGTAAACCCAAAAATGTTGAAACTGCTATCCAACAGTGCACTGATTTTTACTTACCTTGGAATATGTTTTTATTTAAGATATGTCTGGTTTTCTATGGTTTACTATCAAAGAGATGAAGGCTGAATTTCAGATTCCTTTTCAAAGTACACTATTTCACTGGAAATATACTAGTACAATTTCTATTAGCTTAACAGTAAAAATGGGCCTTGAACCCTGGATTAGCTATGTTCAATACCTCTTTCATTTCCTTCATGAATGTTGATGCATTTGTTTCTATATCATCATCCACACCTATTCTGGTAAAAATCTGCTCTGCAATTCGAAAAGAACAATACTCTGCTGGGACATAAGAACCTACAAAGCAAGTAAAATATAAGTTCCTTTTATCAATGTGACATTTGCCTGAATATGTCAGTGGGGAAAAAAATTAGTTTTACACTTGGTTTTTATGCACAGTACAGAATGCACCTTGCTTGGTAAAGTTTCATTAGATTACATTACACCATGACTTTATAAGAAAAAATTTATTATACAGACACAATAATTAAAGAAAATTATAAAAATATTTTAAGAAATCACATGCCTGAAGCTTGTGTCATTCTAAACGTACGAAAAACTGAGAATAAACACTAGGATTAAATTATAGTTTTGTAGCCACTGATGTCCTAATCCCAAGAAATCTTAGTTTCTCAAAACCAAGGTTATATTGTCTTTATCAGACTTTGAGGCCTATTAGTTTTACCAAACAGAAAAGAGCAAGAAACCTGCAAAAAGACTTCACAGTCTCCTTAATTCATATTAAACTCATGTTTTTGAGGGCAATTCCTCAAGAACTTGAAATTGTAGGGACTGAACCGTCAAACACATGATGGATTATTTTCTTTTCCACTGCTAAGTAGTTTCATTCTAGCAGACTTAGGGTCAGCCTATTAAGGTTTTGTCCCAGACTTAGCTTTAAGAAAAAAGTCATGAGGAATTCCTGAATATAGGAATGAGTCTCAGTTAGACTGTAGAAATAGTTGATTTACGTCTATAATTTTAGTTACAAAATCTTGCAGTATTTATTACTACTTTTATTTGAAGTAGTTGATTATTTACTAATTATACTTGTCTGGAAACATGTTTCTTTACATAACTGAGGCGTGTTCAAGGTCATCTCTTCCTTTTGCATGACTAACACATGTGTGTGTGATCAGAGTACTGCAAAGGCACTCACCATCAGTCTAGTGTAAGGTGCTGAATTGGGTTTTGGTGCTTCAAAGAATTAGACCATACAGCTGTGCTTTCTCTAAAGACAGCCTGAGGAGCCTTCCAGATACACAGATGGGGCACCATAAGTTTCCAGTGGCAGATGCAAAACCTGCAGTTGCCTCTGTCAGCAACACAAGAGCTGGCAGGACCAAATGAACTACAAATTACCTATTACTATTTTATTTAGATAGAAAATTATTCTAGAAGCCAAACCATTCAACTTTATAAAAAATTTTAGTCAGAAAAAAGTGTGCTGCAGCAGATTACTAGCATTGTACACTCTTACTCACCAATCTGTGCCATAATTTGACAGAGTGCAATCTGTTTTAGATATGTTGATTTTCCACTCATATTTGGTCCTGTAATAATGACAAAATTGTTGCCCTCTGTCAGATATGTGTTGTTAGACACAGGTTTTTCCATAGCTATCTTTTCAAGAATGGGATGCCATCCGTGCTTGATTGCTAAAGTATCTGTAAATTCTGGACGAACTAAATGAGAAAAAAATACATACAACATTGTGAAGTTAGTATGGAAACCTTTACATTATTAAACTAGTATGTTTTGAAATAAAGTTAATTCTCACAGAACCAAAGTCAAATTCTGGGGTTCTGATGTCCCAGGTTTTACTTGCCTGCAGTGAGCAAGACCAACATGCAGATCTTGGGAAGAATTACCAACCACTTTAAGGTATTCATTCTGCTTGCCATGCATAACTAAAACTTTATTTCTAAACCAACATTCTATGTTTGTGTTCTTTAGTAAGCAGGGTTAGACTCCAGTAATAAAGAAAAATACAAAGACCTAAAGTATTTACTTTTATACTACTGCAAGCATATAAAGTACAGGGGTTCTGGGCTCTGTTACTCCTACATATGTGTCTTCTACAAGCATGGGAAAAACAAGGAAGTAGTACTACTACTATTTTTGTTTTATGTTACTGTATTACAAAAATCCATTTGGTACTGGGACTATCTGTATGGATTTCTGTCAGAATACAGTTCTTTTATGAAACAATTCCATACAACTCCTCTTTACCTCAATAGCAGTACCCCAGGCTAACAGAGAAGTTATATTAAATTTGGTGGTCTGTTTAAACAAAGCAACCTTCAGGAAAGAAGTGCCAAAACAGTTTTTCAAGTTTAAATATTGTAGAACTCTAATTACCTGTTGCAGGTAGTCCTCATTGTACTCATCTTCAAAAAGGATAGGAGGACACTGCAAACTACCTTCCTGTCAGCCTCCCCTCTGCGCCTGGGAAGATCATGGAACAGACCCTACCAGAAGCTCTGCTGAAGCACATGGAGGACAGCGCCGTGAGCTGAGACAACTTGCATGGCTTTGTCAAAGGCAAGTCCTGCCTAACCAACCCACTGGCCTTCTAGGGTGGAATGAGTCCATCAGTGGAGAAGGGAAGGGGTGCAGATGTCATCTGACTGAACTTCTGCAGGGCTATTAGCACAGTGGTCCACAACATCCTTTTATCTAAATTGAAGAGAGATGGATTTGATGGGTGGGCCATTCAGTGGAGAAGGAATTGGTAGGATGGCCACATTCAATGGCTCAGAGTCCCAATGGACTGATGTGACAAGTGGTGTCTCTCAGAGGTCTGTACTGGGGCCAGTGTTATTCAATGTCTTCATCCCTGACACAGACAGAGGGACTGAGGGCACCCTCAGCACCTTTGCAGATGATGCCAACCTGTGACATACCTGAAGGACAAGGCCATCCAGATGGGCCTGGGAAACTCGAGAAGTGGCCCATGGGAATCTCCTGAGGTTTAACAAGGCCAAGTGCTGGTGTTGCACCTGGGTCGGCATAATCCTCAGTATCAGTACAGGCTTGGGGGTGAACAGATCAAGAGCAGCCCTGATGAGAAGTAGTTTGGGAGATGGAAGGACTTGGGGGGTGCTGATTGATGTGCACCTGCAGCTCAGAAAGTCAGTTGTATTCTGGGTCACATCAAAGGCATCATGGGCAGCAGGTAATGGAGGGGGGCGGATTCTGCCCTCTGCCCCACTCAGGTGAGACCTGCAGTGCTGTCTCCAGCTTTGGGGTCTGCAGCACAAGAAGGACATCAGCCTGTTGGAGCAAGTCCAAAGGAGGCCACAAAGATGATCAGATGAAGAATGTCAGCTATGAGGAAAGGCTGAGACAACTGGGATTGTTCAGCCTAGAGAAGGCAAGGCTTTGGGGAAAACCTTATTGTGGCCTCTTCAGTACCTGAAGGGGACCTACAAGAAAGCTGGAGAGGGACTTTTGACCAGATCATGTAGTGACAGAACAAGGGGGAATGACTTCAAACTGAAAGATATTGGGAAGAAATTGTCCCCTGTGAGGGTGGTGAGGCACTGTCACAGGTTGCTCAGAGAAGTTGTAGACGCCCTATCCCCACAAGTCTTCAAGGTCAGTTGGGACGGGGTCTTGAGCAGCCTGATCTAATGGGTGTCAGGGGATTGGAACGAGATGATCTTTTAAGGTCCATTCCAATCCAAGTCATTCTATGATTTAATCATTTAGATGAGAGAGTCAAGTGGCAAAGGGGACTGAAAGGTACAGGTGACAGTCCATTTCCTTTGGTGAACACACATTTATGCCTGGCTACGCAAACTACAGGTGTAGATTTATGGGAGAACCTAAATGCCTTTGTTCTTATTATTATTGCTGAAGAAAACTTGTGCTCTGATTCACTTGTTGGGAAAAGGTTGTGATGCCTCAAGCGCATCAGTTACTGTTCAGTTACAGATCAATTCATGTGCTAAGGCTGAATTATCAGCACATAAACATTCATAGTCCATCCTGTGAGGTAAACAGATCCTGCCTATAGACTGCAGGTTACATGGCAGCATCAGTAACGAGAAGCAAATATGTCTTCCGCGACAGCTTCCAGACCTGATTTAGTATCTACACCATCTTGTACTGTAGATATCTCAAGCCAGCATTAATAGAAGACAATGAGCTCATTTATATATTGCAGAACTGGACTAGGGAAGCCAGAATGCAGGTGAGCACTTAAACCTCAATTCCTCAGAAGATTCTACTTCGAAAAATGCCTAAAAATGTTACAGACATTGAAGGAGAGAAAGGTATACATAAATTTTGTTATATGGTATATACTTGGTGTTGATGTTCTCATATTATTTTGCTACCTTTAG
Source organism: Pithys albifrons albifrons (assembly GCF_047495875.1). Taxonomy (NCBI): domain Eukaryota; kingdom Metazoa; phylum Chordata; class Aves; order Passeriformes; family Thamnophilidae; genus Pithys; species Pithys albifrons. Next base: position 34,276,343 of record NC_092467.1, on the reverse strand, counting down.
AATAGAAAGAAGCGTAAACTCAGAATGTTCACAGACTTCATTCTTTTGAAGAGAATATGCTTAAACTGGCTATTTTGAGATGACTGACTGTGAAGGCTTGCAGCAGCTAACTGTCAGAATTCAATTTCAATGAATAAAAACAGAAAGAACATCAACAGAAATTGGGCAAAGACAGACCAGAGACACTCCCCTAAAGACTACCGAGATGCGTAACCAGACAAAACAGCCTGGTTATTCTCCAACAGAAGGCTCTTTATCTGGCCTGTGACAGAATCAAGGGAGAAACTTACCATAATCGGAAAGAGTGCAGGTGTGGGCAAGCGAAAGCAGCATATCCAGCATGGACACAATGTCAGACAGCTTGTACAGGCAAGGAATGTGTTCATAGATCTCATTCAGCAGTTTACACACTATTCTGAAATAAGACACTGATTCAGCTGTTGCATGGCACATACTGTCACTTCATCCAACTCACAGAAATAAGAGAGTTATGATGTTCATACTGCATACATTAGGATAGAAAGTCACTCAAAAAATGAAATCACATCTGTCAGATGTGAGCACATGAGTTAATTTCTTCGAAGTAAATGAAGATCTTATACCATCATCTCAGATCACATCCTGCTATCAGCCACAGGACACATACCTCAATCACCAACAGCTAACATGACAGTTTCACAAAGAGAAAGAACTAAAAATATAGCTATGGAATGAAGCACATGTTATTAACATGCGAAATGCAACTCTAATTCCTGCAGAGTTTCATGCTAATAAAAAAACTACACGGTTGCTAGAAAGAATTTCCATTAAATTGAGAGGCTACATTACACTTTAGTAAGTCCTGAATCAGTCAGCAGAGCAGTGTAACATGCAGGAAGGGCACGATACAGAAATAGTTCCACTATAAATACAAAGAACTGATCAGAAGTAATGATTCTGCATTACTGATACAAAACTGATGCATTCATTGCGCCATTTTGTGTAGATAAATCACCTATAAAAATTAATATAACGACAAACATTACTAATAAATGCCTATATATTTGCTATCATGCTTAATACAATACACACTTTATGGGGTTTTTTTGTCTCAGCAGGTACACTTAAACAGTGGTGCTTTGGACTTTCTGTGAGTAGCTATTACTTAACAGAAAGACAGCTTTTAAAAAATCGTAATTAGTTGTTAATTGTAGAAAATAAATGTAGTTAGCAAATATTAAATGGTTTTAATAGGTCTTACAAGTAGGTCATGTGATATATTTCTCTCAGGGACTCCTGACATCTTTCATTCATTTTTATTAAATCTGCTGAAGTGAAGCTGTATGTATTTTTCATTTTAGTGATCTATGGGGAATTGAAACCAACAGTAAGAACTTGCCTTATTATCAGAGAGAAAAACAGTTTCTAAAAAACCCAAACTGAGAACAATACAGGGGTAAAAAAGGAGAAAGAAAACATCTGGTTTCATTTTATGAATTTTTATGAAAAATTCATTTCAGACAAGTTATCAGTAAGATAAATAACTTTATATTTACACATAATTGCATGTAGTAGTTAATTTCTGACTAAATTAACTATAACTGGAAATAGGGTAGTTATAGAAACATACCAATTAAACCTTAGTTTATTTCTAGACATCTTCACTGAAATTATTGTGATTGATGTTTACTGTATAGTGTTCATCAATGTATATTATACATTTTACATGAAGTATACAACTATATGATGAAAAAATGTATCTTGTACAGATACCTTTGTAAATTCTGAAGGAAGCTGGCCATTGGGTAATGTTGCACAATCAGCATTCATTTGGATAAAAAATCCACGAGCTGAGCTGAAACTTGTTTTCATTGGTAGGCTGTACTTTTCTGCAAGTTGTGTTATCATATCTACATGTAGAGATTTAACCCAAATTATATACTTTGATGTACATACACACATTTGTGTTGATACAAAGATGGATACTGTTAATGAAAGGTTTCACAAGTAAAAAACAGTAGCATCTGTATTTTTCACTCTGTGTGCATGTAGGATTAGAAGGAAACAGGAAGTTTGCAACATACAACAGGTGCTAAAGTTTCTGATGCTCTATTAGGTTTCCATTATAGACTAAACTGTTTCTTTAGCTACAAATCAACATTTTTACACAAAAAAGAGGATATCAGTTTCAAAAGACACTTTTTTCCTTCCATTTTGACTTAATGATAAGTAAGAAGGTTACTAAAACACACTAACACACATCATGCTAAAACTCCTTTTATTTTTCAACTCTTAATATAACTAAAAGGTAGTCCACAGAGAGATCAAGACCACTTAACATATAAAGAACCAAGAACTCAGATATTTTAAATGAAGAAGATAAACCAAATATTTACATGTTTTATACAGAATGTTTTAGGTGGAATAATTCCGTTTCATTACTTTAACTTCTTGGTACTTTTACAGGATATGGGGCAACAGAGCTTTGAATGCAGGAATCACAATATAATCATTCAACTTCATTAAAATACAAGTGAGTCTGTATCTACAAGAAAGCATCTCAGTAAGTATCTCTAAAGAACTTCAGTTGCTTATCTTAGACAACTGACTTATACTAAATACTTCTTAGAGCTGCAAAGGTCATAACACATACTATTACACAGTTTCTATATGCCAAATGCAATATACTTTGAACTCCAAAAAATTAAAAATTTTATTTTAGAAATACCTGCTATGTCATCAACAATTTCTGTGTATGTTCTACGAGCTATATCAAGGAATTCATTGACGTTAGGCTTAACAGCATAGCACTTCTGGGTCCTCATACTCAGACATCCTTTTGTGTATCTTGTTTCATCATTAATTACAGTTGTAATCTTTTCCAGTATAATTCCAAATCTGCAATATTAGTTGTATCACTAATTATATGCATAATACTTGATGATTTTTACTTGCAATATCATCCTCAAATTAAAAATAATAGTATTACAAAGAATAGCATTGCAAATAAGTGGAGCTACTTACCTACAGTTAAAACAAAACGCTACGTTTCATTTCTGTTTTCAGCTCAAAATGAAGAGTGACTGTACCCCAGTCTGAGCAAAGATACTATTCACATCTTTGGGAGATACAGCCGTCGGGAGATATAAATTATTTATCAAATATACAGGCAAGAGTTGATTTTTGCATTATTATGGGGATTCCAGGAAACCACTACTCTTTTCAGAATTATTTCTAATGGAGCTCAGTTCATCAGCAGTTGCAGTATCATAGCTCTTTTGCTTTTTCCCTTGTATTTGTTAGTTGAAAATTAGAATTTCTGACAATTACAATTAGATTTTAGGCAAAAGAATTGAGCTGTACCTGCAACTACAGATAAGCAAAGATGCAACACCTTTAACCTTACAAGCACTTTTGAGATGAGAGTTTCTAACATACTAACTCAAGTATTACGATACATACCTTGTATCTTCAAGAGAATTGTAATAGGCCTTCAGCAGCTGTGTGTTACAGCTTCTTAAAGCAGCCTGTTGAAGATTAAAATATGAACATCAACAGTTGCTTCTTTTTGTAGCCTTGTTAAGAGACTGAAAATTCTTCAATTCACTCAGGCTTATCAGCAGCTGTGTAAGTACTTTGCAGAATCCAAGCAGTAGTTTCAGTCAAATATTTGTTATAACATCGATTATTCACGTAATGGTAGGAATCCTGCTCTTCAGAGGATTTGCCTCAAATGTGTATTTTTAACTGGCTTAAGAATCAATGACTGTTGGCAGTAGTGTTCTGCAAAATACTTTTTTTACTTTATCAGTCCATTCCAACCTAAGATATTTTATTCTATTTCTATGGAACTTTGATCAAACTGTACTATATGGCCAAATGGTCTGTACTTTATTAAAAAAAAAAAAAAGAAAAAAAGACAAAACTTACTTTCAGCGGCTCCACAAGTTCTAAAGTATGCTTCAGGTAGATTAAATTAGTTATTTTTGATTCAGCAGTTTTAACCTGTTGAAAAATTTTCCAAATATCTGAGGCCTTTGTGTGTCTGACTGTTTAAAAAAGTGCTTAAGAACTAGTAGAACTCGTATTCTTAGCAGGTTTATACATTTAATGAGAATTCCTAAAATGCTTCGTAAGCTCAGTCTGACAACTTCACATGTAAGTGCCCAAAAATGTTTACCTGAATTTTACATTGCCAGCCATGATAGTTTGGCCACCAGTGGCTAAGATTTTCTTATGTCTGCACTGACAATGATTGACTTTAATGATTGACTCACCTAGCAAACCAAGCTGTGAAAACTTCATCTACTATGTATATATAACTCTGTAAAAGCTCTATGCACCTTGTAGACTTTTTCGAAGCAAATACATTAATGATGCATTACAATGAAGCACATAGCCTTTTCCATAAGTGCTGCTAAACACAACATAACCCAGGTCGGTTGATTTCTCTTTGGTTAATATATGTCCATTGTTAAATGTTTGTCCATGTTATAATAATAACACAATCAAGTAAATATTTAAAAATCTTTCTTACAATAACGACTGTTCTTCAGAATGGTTCATCCACATACACACTCTACATTGTTTTGTATGTCCCATTAACCCTTATGATGAAGAAATTTGCTGCTGCTATTAGGGCATAGCATATGCAATACATATGCACTGTCTGAGAGGATTTTAAGGAAATAACAGATAAGCACATGTAAAATATTTTTTCGTTCATCTATAATTTTCTCTTTGCTCTTCTGATTGAGAGCACCTCTTATCTTACATTCTATATAAAGTTGTTTTCTGTAAAAGATAAAACTTAACAATCTTAAATGCATGAACAGAAGAATAATAATCTCCAAATAAATGTATATGGGGTCTGGGTCCCATGATGGAATCAGACATCCAAAGGACAGATGTGGTTGTACCCGAAAAGTTGGTATTTCATAGTGGAATGTACCTTTGCCTAATTAGTTCTTACAGGAATTTTAACTGAACTGGTGTCTAAAAGTGAATTCTTCTACATGCTGCACGTGAGACCAAAGGGAGAAAATTAATGAATACAATCATAGTTGATAACTTTTCTATATAATGTTACTTTTTGATGTATCACTCATGACCAAAATGCAAGCCTATACTCTACAGAGTCTGAAATCAATTTGTCCAAAATCACTTGGATTTGTAAAGCAAGACAATTCAGAGAAGCAGTTTTTTTGTACTGGAGACTTAAATCTTACAGACTTACAGTCTTACAGACTTAAGTTCTATGTCAGTGGACCAGCCCTAGTTTAACTTTTAGAGTTCCTGGAAAATCATTTGAAGTAAAAGTAATGCTACCTTCTTCCTGTCAGAGAAGGAATCAATGTGTCACACACCCGGAACTGTGTCAGGCACAAAATCTGCTAAACTTGTTCTTCAGAGGGGTAATCAAGTAATCCAGAGTAGGTAGTCCTCATTTCTACCAAAAGTTGGATGTTGAACCAGCTTCTAAGGATCTTTCATGATTGAGACAAGAGGGTCTTTAAGGAAATCTGTATTGGATTTATTTTGTCCAGATACCTTTAATTTACTTCTATATGTAAACTTCGTAAGAGGAAGTATTTGATTTCATCAGCGACATGATTTTTCAGAAAAACACTGCAGCAAAAAGTTGGGTGTACATGGTCCTATGAATACATAAAAGCATCCAGTCTGACGGTTTCAGTCACACAGATGATCTCTTATTCACATTACAGGTGTCTACAAGGAAAGCTGAGATTTTTTGGATATGTCATTACATAGATTTATCTGCATTTGTTATAGTCCTGTTGGAGTCTGCACTTGATTTCTTTAACGAGCATTAGACAAGTCCTTTATCTAAGCAGGAAAATCAGCATGTAAGAAGACCTTGAGAGGTGAGACAGTTCTAAGTGATGCTGGCATACAGGCATAAACACAAGGAAGCATAAGCCTCAAAAGCACTGGCAGAACTATCCTAGTCAAGTACAGTAGGCAAGTGTAACTTAAAATGCAATGGTTTCAATATGCTTAGTGGAAAAATGGTGAGGTTCAGTTATCTCAAGCTCAGTGTGGCATTAACTGTCATGTCTAGTCTCAACAAAGATCCAGCAGTGAGCTACATATATTTACTTTATTTTGGTATTTGTATTACATGTGTTAATGTACAGACTAATATATGAGGTAAGGTCTGATGAAAAAAGTAATTTTGTTTTGAAAAGTAACAGTCACCAGGACTGTAAATCACTACACACTTTTTCCATTGATGCCAATGTGAAGAAAATTCCTCTCTCTCATCAGTCGAACAGGATGTACACTTATGAAGAAAAAAGGTGGGGAGTGATGGTAAAGTATATTTGCATAAATTAAGATGAATGTGTTATTGATGCAAACCTGAATTTTTCTAACATTCTGCTATGAGAATCATCTACTGCTGTAAAGTAAGAGATAACCTCAATCTACCACAACACTATTCCATCTCTGTCTAAGATGCAGCCTTTTTCCTAACGTATCATGTATATTAAGAGATATCACATTTCTATATTGCATGTTAAAACCAGATAATTGATTATCTAAGGTCCATTTTGATACATACTGTATCCTGCTTTGGAATTTGTACCAAAACTGAAAGTAATTGTTCTGTATCCAGGAATTTTGAGATAACTGTAAAACAAAAGTAAACACATGAGAAATTGAACTGAAATTGTAAAAAAATTTAATTTTTTTAATGCACACAATTATTTAGTGATACTAATGCTAATCTTTTTCTTACATTCTATCTTCATAATTATTTACAAGGTAAAAACTATGGTAAAAATAGCTTCTATCTGAATTATTTTGTCATAACTATACTTACTATACCTAAGCATGTAGTGATCATTATATAGGTAGATATTTGTCAATTCAGAAATATTCTTTTTTTTTTAGACTGAATCATATTTCTCTTATGACACAGATTAAGATTACATGATCCAGTGTCAGGTGGACGAACTTATACTCTGACAGTGTATTTTTCATTTCTCTGGACCACTATGTCTTATGAAGCATCAGGAAAAAAAATATGTATACACAAGTATACTTCAGCAACATCTTTGTTTAATGTATACATTATGTGTACTTCTATACATCAAACATAGTGCACACCGAGCCTCAGAGTAGGGACAAACTCCAGTTCTTCAAGAAAGCTATGGGCTCACTGATGTCTACTCACTTTATTGGAGAAAATAGTTGAGAAAAATATCACATCTATGATAATATAGATTACATCGAAAAACTTAAGTGTCCACTATGTCACCTGACAAACCATAAAAAAAGTACTTTTCAAACATATTGAGTCACATTACATATTCCCTGTATGAGAAAAAATGTTTAAAAAGAAATATAATATTAGATATTAAAAATAAACTACTACCTGCTCGAAGACCAAAAAAGAGCTCCTCATCCTGGAGTAATTCCTGAACACAGTCCAGTCTCATGTTAATTGTTTCAGCATCAACTAGAGGTTCCAGGATATTGGATCTAAGTCTTCGACTTCCACCTGGAGTTTTAGTGTAATTTAGGACAGCAAGAAGTGTGTGACCATTCCTTTGAAAATAAAATAGATGTGAAGAATACACCCACCAAAAAAAACAGATGCTAAATGTCAAGTGACATTTTCAGATAAGAGTATCCTACAGATTTGTGACACGTTTTCAGAAGGCTTAGCATCTCCCTGTTTGCCACGTATATTATTTGAACTACAGCAGTTTAGCAAGTCAGGTAATTTAATATACTATTAGCCTTCAATTATATAATTTTCCAAAGTACAGAAATATATCTGTACTTAGTATTTTCCTCATTTTTTGTAGTACTATTCAATTGCTACTGCAGTGGGGTACAGTTCACACTTTTCCACTCATAGATGGTAATTAAAAAGGAACAAACCAACCCTACAAAAGGAGATAAATTACAATCAGAGATCAAATACTAATCAGAACATTTTCACTGAAGTACATTCCTGAAAATAATTTAAAATACTTAGAAGTCCAAAAGATAAATAATCTTTGATTTCATATTTTTAAATAACTGATTTACCAGTCAATACAGGAGCTAAATAACATGCTTATGATTTATAAATATTATTTCCACCTTTATGACTTTTACATGTTACACATCCCAGGGTTTCATACTTCAGGGTGATTGTGTCTGTCTAGAATAAGCCACCTATAATATTGACACCTAGGACACAGCCAAACAGTTTGAGAAAGCTGAAACCTTTGATGCTGGTGGCTGGAAGAAGCCAATGAAAATACTGGGGCCATATTAACATACCCATTTAAACCAGAACTTAAGTAGGAAGAAATCTGATACAAATATACAAAACAAACACCATGGTGAGAGAGCAAGAGCAGAAACTTCTGAAATACCATGATATAAAAGAACATACCAATGGTCAAGAGGAAAAATTAAGGGAGGGCGGGGGGGAATTCACAACTAGTTTTATTAAGGGCATATTTACAGTAAGATGCAACTCGTGAAAACATTTAAGGGGAGCTCTACCATTGAGATAATATCCACAGTGCCAACCTTTAAGCAACTAAAGATTTACTTCCCTCTACAGCAAATGAAGAGAGACAAGCCCCTTCAGATTTAGGACTGGCACAAAAACTTGATTTAGGTGTTTCTAGTGCGTGCCTGTATTACTCACTTTTACCTGTTAATATCTGATACAAAGATATCTAACCAGGCTTCACAGTAAGATCTGTGTAATGGAAATAGCTGTGTGTAGATGACTCACACTTGCCATTGGATCAGCAAAAATCCTGCATCAATAATGCTAAAAAAAAAAACAACTCAGAAAAATTTAAAGCAGTTTACTGTTGCTGATTTCTTCCTGTGACTTCCTTCCTCTCAAAACCATCTGTGAAAGTTCGAACAGCTTTCTAAAAAATATTGCTCCAAAGGTACCTTCCAATACAAGACATTCTATGGCTTCCTACTCAAGGGAAAAGCTCCTATGAATAATACTTGGGGAGTGAGGAATCTCCAGGCTCTCGCTTTTATATCAGGGTGGTTAAATGGACATCTAAACAGAGGTGGATCTCAGAACCTGACAGGCAGCCAAACACAAGTTCCAAGTATTTCTCTTGCTAAGCAGAGGTGTGACAGTCTGAAGATAAACCTTAAAGTTTCTTCTGCCCAGAAGGCAAGTAACTCCTGAGGAAGAAAGTGCTCCAAGTATTGATCTCATTGTGGAGAACCATTATGCAATCAAGTACCACACTGCACATTGCCATTTTTAGAGAAATTACTTTCTTTGCCACTATTAAAGAAAAACAAAATAACCTTTCAAGCCTGAAATGTTTCTCTTGTATAAAGTAAGTAAATACAGATATTTAAATGCAACTTAAGAAACTTCTTGCAGAAATGTTGCCTCTTTCATTTCACAATCTGTGAAATTTTGCAGAACATCATTTTCAATTCTGAATAATATATACACATCAATGTAAAAATAATTATGCATCATCTCTTTCCACAATTCACTTGTAGGATTTCCTATGCTAGAAATTTTGTGCTGATTTATAACGTATTTCTCTGTCCAAAAATGTTTCTAAAAGCTCTGAATGATATATAAATTCCAATGGTCAGATCTTTGACACAAATGTCAAGGAAACTTAGTGAAATACAACTTTATAAAAGTATAACTTGCAAAAATGCTCTTACCGAGAATCTCTGTTATTAATAACTAGTTCAAGATTTTGTGCTGATGAGGGATCTATCATAGCTGTTTTCTCACTCCCCTGGAAACGCACCTTGAGCGATTTAGGAGCATAAACGGAATTTTGAATAAATTCAACATATTTTAGCAAAGCTGCGGCAGCTGCGAGACAGTAATACCTTGGAAAGAAACAATCTTTAATGAATGTTGAATAGTGCTACTGAAATACCACAAACCCAGTGTACAACAGAAATAGCATTCACACTTCTGCTTGGCAGCTCCTGGGATGAACAGCCCTGAAAAAGCAGTGTATTTCAAACATGCACTAACCCCTGTCTGGTGAGCACACACTCATCCATGTTTGAGGCCCTGCACACCTGGCACCCCACGCTGTACAGCTGGGGTTGTCAACATAACATATTTCAGCAGTCAGCTGTGACTTGAAGACCCTGGTCACCAAGTACCCCTACTTAAAATTGTCGATATGAAGAAAATGTTTGCTGAGACCAGAATGAAAGGCAATCATAGCTCTTTAAATTTATTTTTAATGAAAGAATGAAAAGGACAAAGTGATAAGCTGTGAAAACAAAAACCACAGAACTCTGTAATGGGCTTTCTGTTAGGGTTTCTAGATATATCAGAAACACTGGATGGTGAAACAGAACAGCCCTGCCATGATTTTCCAATTTTTGCAACAAGACACAGACTTATGTAGTGAATACGTAAAAAGTTGTTAAAAAACTTATCTGGACATCTTATGCTTTTCCTTATTTAAACATACTTTGATTGAACCTCCATGAAAATGGTGCTAAATTCAGGTGCACACAATTGTTCTATGTATTCCAAACCCTTTGTTTCATTGAAGTATTTTCTTTGTACAGTTGTAAAGGTCACATTCTGTGAAGATGGGGATGAAAGCAAATAGTTTTAAAAGTTACATCAGACAGACTTCTCTATTTTTCTAGTGATACATGTTTCTAAGACATCTATCAACTGATTCTGAAATCTCTCTTGACACAAACTACAGTTTTTTAAAGGTTCTGAGGCTTTAAAGCTCATAAATTACATATACTGTCATCTCACCCTCTTTTACCCTGCCAGTGCTCGTTTTCCTATTCTGTGATACATTAGCCCCAATGATTCATCAGGTTGAGAGAACAAGGGAGAAACAAATTAAAATGCTTGATTTTTTAAATTTCTGAATCCTTCCTAGGTTCAGTATTACTCAAATTATCCAATGCCACAGTTGTAACTTTCAGTTTTAATCAGTAATATACTTATGTCTTTACTTGTCAGGATTAGAAGTAGCAGCATGAGAGCTGTGTTTAGATTAGTCTTTACCGTGGTAAAATTAGACTCAAAAATCAAAGAAAACAAAATCTGTCTGCATTTAACATTTTGAAAGCTGTGCAAAACTCTCAACAATCATATAAAAGTGATCAACAAAACCCCTAAAACACGGAATGAAGTTTAAGATCTTACCTTGAAATGCTCTGTAATGAGACTGAACAGTTTTGTTGTGTTCCCTGCATCACAAGCAGTGTTTGACATTATTATTTCTAGTGGTGTTAAAATCTTGAGTTTAGTAATAACCTGAACAAAAAAATTCAATAAAAACCCATATATAACCTAAAATATTTTAGACGAAAAAGAACCAGCAATAATGAATTACAGAACCCTCATATTTTAAAATCAGTTCTGGTCTTGTAAGCAAAGAACAAATTTTCTCCAAACTTCTAGACTAATGAGTCAAATTCATACGTACCTATACATACGTAAAACTAAATTAAAAAAACAAGCCAAACAAAAAAAATTAGAGTTAATGCTGTTACTTAGACAGAGAATCAGTCTTGCTGTTCAAGCAAGAGATAAATATCCAAAATTATATTCCATGGCTATGATGGGAGGATGACTTATTTCAATAGATGGCAGCTTTCTGAGCTTGCAGCTGAAAGATTAAAGGTGCTCTGGAAGATGAAGAAATGCAACAAGCCTGAATACTATTACTCTTTTGACTGAGACTCGTTTTAGACTTTGTTCTAACCTCCTATTGAAACATTTATATCAGTCTTAATATGGCTAAAAATGTACATATTTAAACCAGCTGTATGTTATACACACCCACTGTAGGGATTTAAAGTAGATTATGTGCTCTTCTACTTTTTACTGTGCACGAAAAGACAAACATTATGCATTTATGTTCACTTATACCACCATCCACAAATTCTCAAGTAAGAAACATGAAAAAGCAGACTGTATTTTAAGTGCTCAGAAGTTAAGATGTGAAAGAAGGGACAGATGATATCCCAATGGAGAGGTGAACAAGCATAAAAAAATAACACAAAATATATCATCTGAGGGTATTTGGGGTAGGAGAGCTGTCACTGCCCTTCATATCTGCTAATCATTGGGATGGTTTTTTTCTGAGGTTTCACAGTTAAAACGGATCTTGAAGAATTCAAAGAATACAGGGAAACTTCACTGAATTAATTTGCAGAACATTCGTTTTTGAGAAAACTCTTCCACAACCTAGAAATTTAATTTCTCTTTAGTTATAAGCTTTTTTCAAGAGAGCAAATCACAGTAATTAGCCTGTAAAATACCTTGGCATAAGTTGCATTGTCTGCAAATTGTGATAATATCATCTCAGGATTTTTTAAGTCAATACTGGCCATTCCAACTTCACCTCTAGCAAGGCCTCTTCCTTCTACTACAGCTACAATAACCGATGCAACAGCATGAGGAGAGACTGTAGAGGAGGATGTAACTGTAAAACAGTCATATGTATTTAGTTACGGTCAATATTCATCAGTGCAAGATTGATCAAGAAGCACCACAAACAACAGAGTAAGGATAAACAAATACAGACAGGCTTTAGGAACGCTGAAGACTGAACTTGTGATTAGTCAGACTGTGAAAGCACTAACTTTAAGTCCCATTATTTTTGCACTATTAGGCCACATAACATGGCACAGGGCACCACTATCCTGGAACACACCTTTGTTCATACAAAGCACTGCAGAACGTACTCCCAATGAGCCACTGTGTAAGTGTCCTGAACAACCAGTGCTCTACACCTCAGAAGATACCAACATAAAATGCATAAAACTTGTACTGAGAGACTTGAGAATTACATTGGATGTGATGTCCAATGCATTACAAGGCTAAAAAGATGCCCTGAAAAAACTTTGCATGAATTTGGTCTGTTTAGTTTAGTGACCGCACAAATCGACATGTCCACACACATAATTCAGTTTTGGAGAATTTGGTAATTCATACATGAATGCAAAGCAAGTGACAAGAGGATGCAACACCAAAACATCCCCTCAGTATCTAAAGTAGCATTTTCCTCTTGGTATATTGTTCATTCCCAGCATCCTCTGTAGTACAAAACACATTGTGTGTTGTGTTTTGAATGTATTTCAGTATCTTATCACATCAAACATTAAACTACATTTAAAAACATTGCATAAGAAATGTAAGTAGGACTGCTTGCTGCAATAATCTTACCAGAATATCCCATCAGAGGGGTATGGCTTCCACAAACAGATCTGCTACAAGAGAGGGGTGTTTTTCCTATACATGTGCTATTCAGGCCTTGCACAGAAGAACTTGTAAGATTCAATGTGCTAGTGTTTTCTACACAAGAACTTTTGTCTCCAAAATATGATTCTGAAGGAGGAAGAAATAAGTGAATTATGAAAAAAGACACAACAAATTTTTATTCAGAAACTAATATACAAATATACAGCTTACAAAACTTCACTTTTTCTTAGTAGCAAATACATCAGCAAAATGCCATTCTACAAAAGCTCTCCAAAGTAGAAAATGAAATAAAAAATTAGACTGTTTTGAAAACAAGCTTGCATTAATACAATTATTTTCTACAATGTCATTACTTGCAGTGTCAATAAAAAAATAATAGTTTACCTTGTTGGACTGAAATAATACAATAGAAGTCACTTTACAATACATTACTTCATACTCTAATGAATTCTAGATTTATAAAAGCATTTTATAAGTTAACTTTATGCTGCATTTGCCCATCAGCTTTAAAGTCATTATCTGAAATCACACACAGGTTTACAAAACTCTTTTTTTAAAGCTGAGCATTCCTTTTAGAAAACAGGGCAATAAAAAAACCCAATCTCTTAAGAATGATCTCCCTTTGAATCTACTGGGATCAAGTCTCATAAATCGTACAATAATCTGGGATATACTTGTTAACAGCAGTTTTTTTACACATGCATTTAAGATCTATCTACGTTTTTAAGTCCTGCAAAATATCTTTGTCTCAGAACATTCTTAAGTAATTTGTTTTCAGTTCTTGAGATGACTGCAAATATCATGTCCTTAACCTAGTTTAGATAATTGCTTTTTAACATAAAAAATTAATTAAAATATAAACAGCTGTTCCACTTTAAACTTACAAAATTTCAGGTATTAAAAGACATGAAAACCCAAATATTTCTGCTCCTTATATTACATTAAAAACGGATAGGCAAGACAAAATACTTCAGTATTGTTCTCAGATGACCCATTAACTGCATGAGTCTTTATCATTGTCCCTTGGTACAAAAATATTTACAGCACTGAGGTATGTTAGGGATTTTTGGAGGAGCAAGGTGGTGGTGATGGGGGTTGTTTTTCTTTTATCTTAAACTGTGACAGTTGATAATAATATTAGTCTGGACTGTTTGGGGTTTTTTTAAGTGGACAAATCAGCATTGTGATGCATATAGATGATTTTTTTTAAAAATAGCATTCACTTAAGACTTTGGCATGCATTAACTCAGACGTCTGGCAGAAGAGACTTCACTCTTATCTTAACAGTTACTGAATCTGGCATAACATGGGGAAAACTAATTTTAAGACAAGATGAACCAAGCCATATACATATATTTTTAAAACCAACATTTTAGTGGTGCCCTATTCAAATCAGCATTCGGTTTGGGGTTTTTTTTAGGATTCCTCAATAATCACGTATATTACCCACACCTATTTTTTCCTACTTTCCAATTTATGCATAAGGGAGATACATATAATTCAGACTGCATTTTAGCAAGTGTTAAAATCAATTCTCTTCACAGTTTTTCTCCACTAAAGAAATGTCAATTTTAACTTTTTTCCTGCATGCCAAAGCACAGATTTTGTCAGCAGCACGAAGCGTTACGCCCCAGGGGTGCACAGCTCTTGAGTGTGCGGCTGCTGAGGGGTCCTGTCCTCAGGGGAGCGGGCACGAGACCGGGATTAAACGCACTTTTATGCAAATGATGACAAATAGCTGCGTTGGACCACAACGTTCTTACCACACATCAAGGATGACAAGCACTTAAAACTGTTCCAAAAGCTAGGCAAAAAAACCCACCAAAACTACAAAAAAACCCCTAAACCACCCCATAACCAACCAATCGAACAAACAAAAAACCCAAACAAACCCTCAAACCAAACCAATCAAAAATCAACAACAAAAATACAAACCAACCAACAAACCAAAGCCCAAACCAAAACCCGTAACCAACTGAAGGTGGCTGAAGTCTCTCTTGTGAAGCAAATACTGTGTAGCAATTCAAATCAGGTTATTAATCCCAGCAGAGAACTCAGATACTACTATCCAAAGAAAGTAACAGAGATTTATTTAAAGAAGTGGAGGGACTGAATGCCATTGTTCTGTCAGCATAAATAAAAGAAGCTCGCTAAGCGGCGAGTTCCTGCCGCCGCGCACCGACCGCACCGCACCTCCTCTTTCGAGACGCGCCGCCTCGGGCCCGCTGCTGCCGGCGGCGCGGCCGGGCCTGCGGCCTCCCCAGCCGGCCTGAGGCCGCCCTTCCGAGGAGACACCGGTGCTGTCCGAACTGCGCGGCGTCTGCAGCAGCCCCAGCATGTAGCGGGGCGTCTGCTCCGCCCGCCCGCCCGCGCCCGGCGTGGAGGGGCCGCTGCTGCCCGGGCAGGACTCCGAGGTGGCCGAGGCGACCGCGCGCCCGCCCGCGCCCGCCATGCTGCGAGCCCTCAGCGCCACCGGGGCCCTCAGAACCACCGGCCCCTCGGCGCCACCGGGGCCCTCGGCGCCACCGGGGCCCTCGGCGCCACCGGCCCCTCGGCGCCACCGGGGCCCTCGGCGCCACCGGGGCCCTCGGCGCCACCGGCCCCTCGGCGCCACCGGGGCCCTCGGCGCCACCGGCCCCTCGGCGCCACCGGGGCCCTCAGCGCCACCGGCCCCTCGGCGCCACCGGCCCCTCGGCGCCACCGGGGCCCTCGGAGCCACCGGGGCCCTCGGAGCCACCGGGGCCCTCGGCGCCACCGGGGCCCTCGGAGCCACCGGCCCCTCGGCGCCACCGGGGCCCTCAGCGCCACCGGGGCCCTCAGCGCCACCGGCCCCTCGGCGCCACCGGGGCCCTCGGCGCCACCGGCCCCTCGGCGCCACCGGGGCCCTCGGCGCCACCGGCCCCTCAGCACCACCGGGACCCTCAGCACCACCGGGGCCCTCGGAGCCACCGGCCCCCCGGCGCTACCGGAGCCCTCGGAACCACCGCAGCCCTCAGCGCCACCGGCCCCGCCCGCGCTCGGAACGGGAGCAGGGCAGGGCTGCGCAGGGAGCGGCGGAGCGGGACGGGCACGCAACGGGTTTCGTTACGAGCATGCAAGGCCCACACGAACACAAAGAAAGTGCCTGCTATGCTCTTTACAGCAGGAGTACTGCCTTTAAACATAATTTGTCCCCATTAACTCTTCACCACTCAAACTGTTTTAGAAGGAGCTTCACAGATGTTTTCCTTCTGCTCAAGAGTTTGGGTACGAAAAGATCCCCATAATAACCATAAAGCTTGTTTCCCTGTGCAATTGTCTTCAAAAGTACTTCTAAGCATGTTTTAGAACACTTAACACTGCTTTGGATAGTAGCATGTAATACACACCACTACACCGGTCTCAATTAACATTTTGACTTGGCACTATTTTGCCTCTGGCATTTAATACACCTGCACTATAATTTACACCCCAAACTGAAGCCAGCCTTTACTCTTTGTGGAAAGGTGCAGTTTGATGACTATTCAGCATCAAACAGAAATTCTGTGAGCTGCAGCTCCTCAGCTGACATCTGAAAGACACTGCCCCCCTCCCCATTCAGAGCAGGCATGCAGTCCCTCAGCACTCAGCATCAGCACCAGACTTCAAAAATTTCAGCATCACAAAGTTTCACAGCAGAGCAAAGCATGGAAGAGAGGTGACAATTCCAGTTACTGACACTGTTCTTAAGTCCTACATTGAACTTTCCATTTGAATTCTGACCCCTGAAGCTGGAGTCAGACCTCCTCTTCTATGACAAATCCAAATACGTGGCAAGAAAAGCGGAAACAAAAGGAAGATCACCCTTTACCTTTCCTTCCTTTTCCATACTCACAAATGGTAAAGTTGAATTCATGGAACCAAGCTATCTCAACAAAACCTAAAGGAAGTACATTTGGAATAAAGCATATACCTCTGGACTGGAACATGTAGAATAGAAGGTAACAGAATGGCAGTTGAGTTCCCCACACAGGAACAGGGATTCTCTTTTAATTAACGTATCTTCAGACACAGTTTTATGTGCCCGAATTAGTCACTATTCTTTCATAAATTTACATAATCTTTCAAAATTTATTGCTGGGAATGTTGGCTACACTACAGTACTGAGGATTAAGATCTTTCCATATAAAGACTTCAATGGAGAAAAAAGTTATGAAAGTACTTTCCAAAAGCCCTTAATGAAGGACCCGTAACTGAAGACTGAGAACAGCAGAGATTAATTACTGCAAAGTTTCGAACTCTATAAGCTCACAAAAAAATCTTAGCAGTACTTTAACAAAGTAGAGGCAGATGGTAACAATGCACCAAAATGACATCTTAACACAGACACACTAGGCAATTATTTTCACAGTACATTTTAACGGAAAATGTGATTTTGTTTGTGTAAGAAAAGTTGTGATGATTCCCTTTTTACAAATACAATATCTAAAAAAACTGATGTAAAGAATGGAAGAACCTTCTTAAGAAAAAAAGTGGCATTTGCAAAGGTAACCTGGAATGAAAAAACCCTATTTAAAAATTTTATGTTAACCTTTACAGTTAAGATAAAACCTGATTAGTGCTCTCATTCCCTTGCACTCAACACAAAGCCTATTGTAACTTTTGTCCAGATCTTGAAAAATAAATTAATTCCAGGCTTTGACCAAGTAGTTCATCAGGCAACTGGGCAGTTAAAAAGAGTAGAGTTTTTACCTTAGCTAAAAGCCTGTGGAGGCAGCTTTAAAAATTCATCAGAAATACTTGGGGGGCATTTGAATTCACACTCTGTCTTGAAATTCACTACCAGTTAAGGTCTATCAACAAGTGATTTTGTCTAGTTCTAGCTTACTCTGTACCAACACAAACAGGCTGGGTGAAACTAATCAGCTGGCTTTGAAAACCGGGTTTGAAACAACTCTAGGCCTTCGTTAAGCACAAGTACAGAGATTAGCAGAGACTTCCTCTCCTTCACAATTACTTTCTACTGTATATTGCAACTGGATTACCATTAAGTCTCAGCCAGGGTGTGTGGAATGTAAATTAAGAAGCAATTTTAGGACTCCTATGAAGACAAAACAGACTTCACCCTTTAGCAAACAAGTATTTTTCATGGCTAGTTTTATTTTCAATTACATCATAATCAAGTGTTGGCAATTATTGTTTTAAAAGCTATGAAAGCAGGATTTCAACCCAGCAACAAATTTGGAATCAACTCTATGTTCATTTACAAGTCACTGTCCTATACAGACCTTCTCTAGAATGCTTATTGTTGGCAAGTTTCACACTCAATGTTTTCATACTCAAGGTATGCTGTTTTTCAAATATCTGTGGAATTTTGTCTAGGGGACTCACCAATAAATTAAGACATTTATATATTTAGAAGAATGTAATTATGGTTTTACTGATATCAGTTACTATCAGAAGCAGCAGCTTGTTTCTCAGTATAGAAAACTGATGGCAAACGTGAACAGGAAGAACTAAATACAGAAGTGTATGACATTAAGTGCATGCCTTAAGTAGGATTCCGTTGGTTGGGTTGTGGGGTTTTTTTCCATCTTCTTTTAAAGTGCTTTGTGTGATACACCAATCAAAAGAGGCCTGTGTAAAGAGCAGTGATAGCACAGTTGATATCATAGTAATACAAAAATTAAGCAGTCATACAATCAAGCTTTGATTTGAATATTTAAAAAAAAAAAGCCAAAGCCCATACATTTAAATACAGATTAGAAATGTTTCTACATCTCTTACAATACAACCAAAGAACATGTTACACTTAGATTATGAGCACAAGCCTGCTCTGATACAATTTACAAAGTGACAAAGCCCACGGCAAAGCTTTTGCTTTACTTCCATAATGTAAACACATCTGAAAGAAGAATATGCTGAGTTTCACAAATGAGATTATAAATCAGTAAAACCAAAGCAACTGGTCATATCAACCTTTTATCTCTACAAGGCTTAGCTCACAAGCTCAGGTTGCACATTTATTCTTTGAAGAACATCTTCTGGCATACAAAAGACAGGATTGACGGCCTTAATTTGGTCTTCTCCTAATAAAGATAGTCCAGCAATTCCAAATAAGGTGTGAAATGGATCCACCTGGGAGAAAAAAGAAAGTTTGTGTCTGTTTTCAAAAGTCAATCCAGTTTTTCACTTGTATAGATCAAAGTGTTTGTTTGCTAGCAAGAGAACTGCAAATCTTCACACTGGGGAAGACAACACAACTAAACAAACTTTCATTTGTGCTAACGTGTTGACAGGTGAGACAATTTCCACAGCATGCATTTACAATACTATGATTTACTCAGAGATGATGTTGTCAAATATCTCCTGCTAAGATGATTTTCAGCTGTTAGACAGAAAGCACTCACATGTGCCCACTGGCATGCAATATCACAGCGTGGCAGAAGCAAAGATAATTAAAATTTTAAAAGTAAATCTGATCATCTACAAGTACCACTTCCATAAACACCCCATTTGTTCCTCAGGAACATCATAATGGTTTTTAATCATCTTCAAATACAGACCTGTGCTGTAAAATCTTGAGAGGGAAGCAACACCCTACTTTGCTAGAAGACCTGCCCAAACTATAAATAAAACAGAAGCCCTTCAAACCTCCACTCCCAAAACCACAAGACCACCCCGCCCCTCCCCCCCCCAAAAAAAAATCAAACAACCCAAACACAAAAGCCCCCAGCACAATAAACTCTGTTGGGAGTGAGTTTCAGCAGTAACAAAAACCTGTAGGCATCAACATTTCTCTGGGAGTGCCCACTTCAGCAATGGAGGACAAGCCAAAATAGTATGAAATGACTGCTAATAAAGCATCCAAAAAGTCTCCCAAAGGTGCTTGTATTATATATAGAGAAAAGGTTCTGCAGAGCTGCTCTTCCAGGAAGACACAAGTATTTCAATACCTCAAGTTTAATCTCAAAGCCAGAAAAACATTTAGATTTTAAGTGCTAGGCTTTTCTTGGAGAATTCTGAAAAGGGAAAAGCTTCTTAGAAATACAAACCCCTCCCTATTTTAAGAACACAAAACCATTTTCCAAATGACAGACTAAAGAGATTTCTCTCCCAACTGGGAATAAAGTATCAGCTTGCAAAGGAATAGAAAGCACTGGGTTTTAATGCATTTGCAGAGAACAGAGCAGACATGGACAGCTGTAATAAGAACAGCTGATTTCCCCTGACTGTTAACAAATAAGCAACCAAGTGTTCTATAGGAATTGCACTGAGGTCACAAAATACTTTTACCTGTCTAGCACCCTTGAGAGATAGAAACCTTATCTGCCAGTTTACCTGGACAATCTCAATTATTTCCACTTGAAACTAGAAAGAACAGCTAAATCATAACTGCTCTCTCAAGCAAGCAGAAAATCTGTATCATCACCCTCTTCATAATGCTATCACAGAAGCTTCTTCCTTCCTCATCTAGACAAATGCCAGTGCAAGGATTTATTCAGTGGCTGGACTGGCACAGGTTAGTGCATAAGGATTCTTAATAAAAAACTTCGACTCTTTTACATCAGGAGAAACCACCAAGAGAGCTGACGACTACCTAATGTGCACCATACTTTAGCTTGTGTATCATTTCACAAAACAAATAATACACCCAAAAAACCCCACAAACACCAAAAAACCCACTACCAAACACTGTTTTTACATATGTCTTGTGAGAAACAATTTGTGTTGTATGTGAAATGGGAACCAAACAAGAATTTGTAAGGCATGCCAACTGACTTCAGAGGGGGATACAAGTGCAATACAGAGAATGTACTCCCCAAGTATGCCTTCAAAGGCAATTCTAACCTATTCTTCCTTAAAAACAAAAACTGCAACGCCTGCAAAATCCACCTGAATCATGAGTTGAGTTACACTCAAACAAGAAAGCTTACTTTTCCAGTTGAAATTTTCAATTATGCATTATTTCATTTAGAAAAATATTGTATACCATATCTCCTGGTCTGTCAGCAAATCCTCCAGTCTCCTCATCCTGGCAAGCCAATATAAAGGAGCGCAGTTTCTCTCCGTCAATCCAGTGTATCCTACCAATCATCTTCAAAGATGCTAGCACCCACCATGAATAACACACATCAGGTAACTGGCAAGCAGAGAAGTAGATTAATATTTTATTTTGTTTTAAACAGAACCTTGCAAATTTTATTGGTAATTCTGCAAATTACCAGGTGTCCCGTCATAATACTGTTGCAGAGAAACAATACTTAAGGGTATCTTTGGACTAAAAAAGAGTTTCTGGATGCAATCTCTTTTCAGAGGACTTGCCTTTTCAGAAAGGGAAAGTCCCTTTTTCAAATTTCTTCCCTTCTTCAAGAAACAAGACCACAAGAATTTGATTTTTAAACAGACTACATCTGTGAGAAAGGCTGAAAAAACACAGTGCATTTTTCAGGAGCAAAGAACTTCATATCAACTAGTTGCATTTTTTGGGGGGCAGTGGAGACTCTGACCCAGTTTAACAGGATAATCATAAGACATACTTCAGTATGTGTACTTTCCTACCCTGAGGACTCAAAGCAGCACAGCTAAGGACTGCATGACAAGTGTTAGAGACAAAATCAAAATGAAGGCCTGACTTCTTTGAAGAGTTTACTAAATACTTCGTAGAAGTCATGACATTTTTGAAAAGTACTCCAGCTTTAGAAAAAACAATCTCTGTTAAGGTTTGAACAAAGAAAAGAAGCCACTCAATACCTTCTCTGGTCGCCCGTTGAGACCTCCAGAAGGTAACTGACGTTCACAAAGCCACCAACCCAGCAAGTCAACATTTACTTGATGCAACTGATCTGTTATAGCCAGAAATCCTGTGCAACAATAGATCTAAAATTACAGACATAAATTTTTGGTGGATGTAAAACCTAAGTATAGTTTAGCAGACTAAATGCAGGAAGATCTCAGAGCAGCAATACTTGTCATGTAAACAATGCAAAATAAGAACGCACACTTTTCAACTTCTAGTTTTCCATTAGAAGAGTGTGTTATTGTTACAGTTGCTGTTGTAAAAAAGTACCAGTAACACAATGTAATTCCATAGCAGTCAGATTGGACGAATACAAGACACTAATGCAAGGTTTGGAAAGTGATCCTAGAAGATATGACAGAGCCATACAGTTTTACTTTAAAAACACAGATGCTCAAGCCAGAGTACTCAAGCTGATTTCTACAGGCTGGACATGGCCTTTATCAAAATTTTACATCCAGCCCATGGTTTGCTCCTGCACTTGCCTCTTACCCTAACGCTTCTGGAGAGCAAACTAAAAACCAAATGAACAGTCCAAATAGCAGAAACAGGGGAACCCTGATCATTAACTATGCTGGTAATTCCACATATATTCAGTCATGTCAGACTTACTTTTAAAGTGCCATGTAACATATCTGCATTGATTAATCCCCCTTAAATAAATAATTTTAAAATTAATTATTTTTTCCTAGGAAATAACATTTACAGTGCAACAGCATATTCTGGTCACATTTCATGGGGTCACTAAGAAAGCAGTGAAGCACAATTGGCAAGAATCATAGAATCATTAAGGTTGGAAAAGACCTCAAATCGTCAAGTCCAGCCTTTGACCTAATACCACCATGACCACTAAACCGACAGATCTACTCATTTTTGAACACTACTAAGGATGGGGACTCCACCATTTCCCTGGGGAGCCTGTTCCAAATGCTTAACCATGTGCTGAAGAAATTTTTCCTAATAACCAAACTGAATCTCCAACAGCACAACTTGAGGCCATTTCCCCTTGTTCTGTCACTTGTTGCCTAGGAGAAGAGGTCAGCTCCTACCTTGACACAAAACCTCCTTCAGGTAGCTGTAAAGGGTAAGGTCTCCCCTGAATCTTCTTTTTCAGGACTAAGCAACTCCAGTACCCTCAGCTGCTCCTAACAGGACTCACATTCCAGACCCCTCCCCAGTTCTGTTCCCTTTTCTGGACATGCTCCAGCCCCCAACTGCCTTCTTGTCTGAGGGGCCCAACCTGCCCCCAGGGCTGGAGGTGCCTCAGCAGTGCCAGCACAGGGCACCATGGGCACCGCCCTGGTCCTGCTGCCACACCAGTGCTGGCACAGCTCAGGTGCCACTGGGCTCTTGCCCACTTGGGCACACCTGGCTTGTGTTCAGTGCTTGTCGACCAGCACCGCCAGGGCCTTTTCCAGCTTTCCAGCTGCTCTTCCCCCAGCCTGGAGTGTTCCACGACTTTTTGTGACACCAGTGAAGGACCACTGGGCCCTGTTAACCCTCACACTGCTGTCCTCAGCACATCGATCCAGCCTGTCCAGATCCCTCTAGAGAGCCTTCCTGCTCTCCAGTGGATCAACACTCTCACAAAACTGGAGCTGCCTGCAAATCTACTGAGGATGCACTTGATTTCCTCATCCAGATCACTGAGGAAAACAAACAGGACTGGACCCAGAACTGAGCCCTGGGGAAACCCCTTCATCAACTGGATTTAAAACCATTCCCCACCACACCCTGGACGTGGCCACCCAGCCAAGAGTGCACCCATCCCAGCCAGCTCCAGCTTCTCCAGGAGAATGCTGTGCAAACAGTGTCAAAGGCTTTACTCAAATCTAGGTAGACATTTCCACAGCCTTTCCCTCATCCACTAGGCAGGTCACCTAGTCATAAATGGAGGTCATTTGTCAAGGAGAAAACCACAGTATCAAGTGAAGCTTGACTATAATCGCCTTTTTCTAAGAAAATACATCCTCCAAAAGACAACAGAATCTGCTGTCACCAGTAAAAGCGTGTAACACTAACAACTAGTTGATAAATGTTCTGAGTTAGGTATCTCATCTTAAAACTGACTTCCCTCAAAAAATTAAGCAAGGCATTCATGTCTCATTTTTATTTGGGTTCATGAGCTGATAAATATCAAACATATTATACAACTGACCTTTATGTCTCACTATGATTTGTGTCAGACACAATGACAAATCTTGTCCACTGTCTCTACTAAAACACATTTCAAATGCATTAAAAATCCTCACACTAACTATTTCAACATCTCTACATGAAGACTGAAATACAGTCCTAAAAGCTGTTCCATTACAATCTTTTTTCTACCCAGACTGTAACCTCTGGAGTCTTGACTCATCTTCTCAGATTAGGCTACCTGTTTGTTCATTTATTTTAACAAAGGTACTAGAATCAGGCATTTGGGAAACAAAGAAAGGTACATCAATTGCCATCATTGGTAGATGTTGTAAAGAAACATTTATAGGCAGTATGTGATAATGCTTGGTAATTTGAAACACTTCCATTTAAAGAAAAACTCACCTGTCCTGCATGTGATTCGGAACCTGGTCTACAACCAAATCCTCCATCGAAGTTCATACAGGACAAAACAAACTCTACTGCTTTCCCCACGTCGATAGCATCCAGCTTTCCCTGCAAGCCAGGAAATAACTAATGCACTTGATATGCAACCAAGCTCATTACCTATACAGACTCCAGCAGTACAAAAGAGAAGATTCTGACTTGTGCAAATGATGGTTTAGCACTTACCAGAAGGGCAAGAGTTGCTGCAGCACAGAAGGAAAACCTTGTATCTATTTCTCCTATAATGTGGGGGGAGGAAATGAAATAAAATTATTTTTTAAACAAAAATACATTTAAATCACCACTGAAAATATGGAAGTAAATGTTAAAATACTAGGTGCTACACTGAACAACAAAACAGCTAAAAACTTCCCCATAGCATTTCAGTTTCCAGCTCATTATTTATTTCCTCAGTAATTTAGAAAATGTACATGAGAATTCACATTACCTGTATATTTACTGCACAAAAAAGTCAACAACTCAATTAGAACTGGACAGATACATAGATCCAAATCAAGTCAATTAGTGGAAAATTACAAACTACAGGATTTTACAGTTTATCTGTAGTGTTCTACAAGATAATTGCAGAGCAGTGGACATAATACAAAAATAGTACGACAAAACTCATGCTCTGCCTTAAATCCAGGCAGAAATAGAAGCCAATTTTGGTTTCAGAGGAAAACGGATTAAAGTTGCAAGTTTTCTTTTGCATATTTATACGTGGAAACAAAACCAAAGCTGCAGCACCTGTAACAGAATGACTGCTCAGCAAGGCTATACCAATATAACCCTTGGAGCACAAACTCCTAGCAATTAATGAAATCACAATTTAAAATTGAACTGAGCTGCAAACACTCATTTTTTCAGTTTAACCTATGCAAGACTTTTCTTCTTAAGAAACCCACAATCTGAAACACAAAACAAACACGCGAGCTCTGTCCCACATCAGGTATCACACTCTTCAGTTGCACTGTAACTGCCTTTCAGTATTGTCAACCCACTGTGCATTCAGTACACTTGTGACAACACTTGAACAAAAAGGAGGCAGCAAACTATGAATCAATCTAACACACAGCACATTATCTACCTTTACAGAAGCATACATACGACCTCCATTGCTGTATTTTACTAGAACATGAGTGATATGTAATAGATTTTAATAACATTTAAGTCTTCCATGGGGATAACTACTTTTAGAGTGACTAAATACTTATGCTACAGCTTAAAAATGCCATATTTGTTCATAAAGAATTTATGTGCAGAAACAACGTTGGCATTAACAGAAGTTCATGAGTACAAACACAGTTTTTCTCACTCCCATATAGTTAAAGCACAGCTGACATGGATAAAGATCATTATTGTCTGCCATTAAATAGCAAGTAGAAAACATTCCTTATGGAGGAGTGTATCCAGTATCTCAAAGTATGGTTAAAAATGCCCCAAAGTTTTCTTCTGTAAGAACTGGACAATCTATTCTTAATACAAGAATGGAACTAAAACACAGAAAATTTATGAAAGGAACAAAACACAACTCTGTCCTTCATAAACCCTTCTTTTTCCACACAACTAGTCACTACATTTTAAAGATGTAAAAATTACCCCATTCATCTCCTGCAAACGATCCATCTTCTTTTTGCAAGCTCTGTATATATTCAACAATTTTATTTACATCAACAACATGGAGACTATCATATAAGATAAGAATCTAGGGGAAAAAAGACACAGTAACAAGCATCTGGGGGAAAAAAAGACACAGTGACAATCAAAGAGAGACAAAAACTTTATTTCTTAACAAAAAAAATCCTGCATTTATAAAAGCCTTTATTTAATTGACTGTGAAGAGTATTTGATAAGGTTAATTAAAAAAAACTTTCACTTTAGTAGTTAATCTCTGTACTGTGCATTATCAATCTCTGTATAAAAACTAAGAAATTCTCAAATGAAAACACAGCAAATTCAAGCTTAACTCTTTCATGCTTTGTTGCTTTCCAGCTTCAAGCCCTCCTTTCAAAAGTACAACCAGGTTTATTTGGTTTTACATTAGCATTATGTATAACAGAGATTTAGTTATGGTTAATTTTGTAATGGGATAACGACATCCAAGACTTACCAATTTGTAGTTTTGCACTGCTACTACTTAGACATGTGTAAGTTAAGCAGCTGGTTACTAATTCCACTTAGAGTCCAAGTTTGTCAACAATTATTACTTTAAAATAATTAAATATTTATTTACATCTGTTTCTTAAATATAGAACAAAAATGCAATAATTTAAGAAAAATTATAAACATGATTATACTCGACATGTACAGTGACTATATTCTGGAAGAAAAATAAAGGTCATAGTAGGGCATTCAGTTTTCCAAGCTTGCACTGATGTGAACTGTATGACACAATGTCATGTGAAAACAATACTGATTCTGAGACCCAGCTGACTTCATGTTTTATGCATAACTTACATAATATGTAAAGAGAGTAATTAAAAATTTATTATAAATAGCAGTATAAAAAAAACCAGTTGAAACTAAGGAATATTACAGTGCTGATCCTGAAAAAGATCATAGTGCTAATCCTGAAAACCAGCAGCAATTGTGACTTTAAGCTCTGGAGTTAACTGGAGCCTTCTGATTGCTAGATAAAATTTAATTCTTATGGAATATTCAAAAAAAATAATGTATAACTCCAACAGAAAATATGTAATCATAGCATGGGCCTTAAAAAGCAAATCTGATCAAATTCCCATTAACTGTGATCACAGGATGACCCTTTGGACACCCTGGATATGCAGACAGGACTAAGTGTTTGTTCAGCAAGGCCATGCCCAGCCATTGAGGTGTGCTGATTAAGGTTACCACAAAAACTTGACATCAGCATTTGCTAACACTCCCAGTTTCAACATCTAGAGGTCCATTCAGTT
>NC_092467.1:34131377-34243877 GCF_047495875.1 Pithys albifrons albifrons | reverse complement strand
TTTGTATTAAAACAGCCAATCACCTTGGAATTCAGAATGTTTAGAGAATACCAGCTTTCTTGGTCAGAAATGAACAAGTGGACAGGGAAAACAGAATCAGTGCTTAATCATGTACAGAATAAAACTACCTTGAAGGTTTTGGTTTTTTCTCCATGCCTCTTTAGTGCTATTAAGAAACTCTTTCCCATGAGAACACAGAAACCACAGCAGCACCAGGCACACTTCATACACTTCTTTAAGCCTTAAACTTGCCAATATGTTCACGAGCTATGATCAGCCTTTGAATCTGAGCAGTTCCCTCATAAATCTGAAAAGAAAAATTGCAACAATGGTAAGTGATGTTTTTTCAAAAGATTGTAACAGATCTATGCTTGTAAATCTCCATGGCAGTATTCCAGTGTGCATTAGAATGTGCAGGAAGACACAGAAAGAAGGGAAAATTCCAATGTGACAGAGTAATTACAGTGGGCTAAATGATACATAACTCACATATTGAGAGACAGTCTTGTTCTCTAGGTGCTCTTATCTAAAATCAATAGGGCTCTCATGATGACATTCTTCTTATTTGATGAAGAAAATACATAACTTAGATTTTACAAAGTAGGATTTGAAACCATGGCTGGAAGGGAAGAAGTGACTTGTGCTTAAGTGTCATACCCCATGTTCTCTTTGATCCAATTATTTACATTGCTTCTTGGTAACTAGTACTCTCCCATACGGTTTTGCTTGTATTTTTTGTTTATTCTGGCATTTTCTTCTCAAAACATCCTACATCTTCCCTCTTCTATTTGTTTGCTGGCAGGAAAGTCAGAGACAGACGAAAGCTGAAATGCTTTCTGAAGCTGCAATGCCCAAGATGGCCATCCTGCAATGTATGCAAGGGCAGAGGCAACTGAATCTGGAGGTTTGAATGTTTCAGCTCCCAGTTCTGCCAGAACTTGGTTTGGCAAAATGCTCAAAATCAGGCAAATTCACTTTCTTACTCACTGATAGGAGTAATCTTCCCAAGACCCTTACAGAGCATCTTGAAAATAAGGACACTATAACCTGTGCTGACATTAGTTCTGGTGCAGACAAGGTGTTCATTCCCAAAGGGAATTCTCTGCCTGCTGCTTTCCCCATGTTGGCCCAGTCCATAGCACAGACTGCGTTTTGTGAATACCAGGTGCTTTCTGGAGCCAACTGAAATGGACGCTCTGCATTCCCTCTACACCAAATACCAATCCCTAGGAAAGCCTTAATGGTCCAAGCCTACAGCTGGACCCTTCCAATTCCCAGCGTACCACACATTCCAAGGGCCCCACCAGGCCTGCTGTGAACTCAGCCTGCCCACTGCCTGGCATGGAGCTGGCAGGACTCCAGCAGGAACTGCTGCCATCTCCTACGCTGCTCCCGTTCCCTGCATTACCTGCTGATGGAGACAGCTATGGAACTGCAGTGTAAAGATGTCAAAACTCACAATCATCACAAGTAATTACAGCAAATATTTTGGGGTTTAAGCAGATGGAAACAGTTTCAAGAATCCTTGACAATTAAAGAAAGGAAGTTTTTCAAATCTATATAGCTTTCCAAAATGAAGCCTTTCTACCACAGTGGCCTAGATTTATAGCCAGACAAAACTAGAGCAGAGTAAGGATGTGTAAAAAGGTTATTAGTAAACACAATAAAAGGATTGTGTAATACTGAAAAAGATTAAACATATGAAGAAAAGTTGAAAAATCAAGTGTCTGTGCATGCAACATAAGGTAAAAAGAATATACCATCTGGAACTGGGCAGTAATACAGTAAAGCACAGTGACGTGCAGGTTAGAATCAAGAGACATGAACAATAAGACATTCCTGAATTGTTGGGGATAAAGTAGAACAGAAAGTTATCAAAATTTTAATAATAAATCTGATTAATCTGATGAATTTAAAAAAGGTCTGCTTAGCCATGCATTTGGATCACAGTAATGAAAAATCTAAGTAACTGGGAGCCTGTAAAATCAATCTCATTTTTCAAGTATAATTTCAATTCTCAACATCATTCTCTAAAAACGCATGCAACCTGACAGGAAAAAAAGCCCTATCACAAAGTTCAATGAATCACTCATTTCCTCACTCACAGGAGCACAGTTAGTTACAAGAAATTTTAGGTTTCAGCATAGCAGTTGTCTTTCCTCAAACAGAAAAATAAATTCTTGGCTACTGGCAATAATAGTTTTCATTCTGAAGTCAGCGGTAAGACCATGTAGAATCTTAAGAATGACAGCTATTTTAGCTAACTAACATTGAAAGTCAAGAATTGTGGAATTACCACATTAGAGGGGTAGGGAAAAAAAAAAAGTAAACCCAACTTCTTTCTCTTGTGTTTTGGTCCAGTGCAATGACTTTTGTATGCAAGTAATTTCCTGATTTGAATGACTCTCTCTTTAAATTTAGGATTATTCTTTTCATTCAGAAACTTTTTAATATGCGTACATCATTGTTTCAGGTAAGTAGGCATTGGTGTATATTATATAAAATATATGCATTATCACATTCCCTCCTTTACTCACCTGGTAGATTTTAGCATCTCTCATTAGTTTTTCTACAGGATATTCAGTATTAAATCCATTTCCTCCAAAAATCTGCACTGCATCCGTAGCTACTTGGTTTGCAATGTCACCAGCAAATGCCTTTGCGATGGAAGCATAGTATGTATTCCTGCGCCCAGCATCGACTTCCCACGCAGCTCTCTGGTAGGCCATCCTGGCGAGTTCAACCTTCATGGCCATTTCAGCAAGCAGGAAGGACACTGCTTGGTGCTAGGACAGAATATGTGGGGGGCGACAGTGAGTGCATCCCTTAAGGAAAGCTGTTTGGAGTTCCACCTTAGAGAGAACGGAGCTACCTGGAGTATGTGTGGTGGCTTGTGACCAATGAGAGGCTGTGTTGCATGTACGTGAATTGGTTAACCGATAATGTGGGGGCATGTTGGATGTGAGAGGGCATAAAAGGTGTGGATATTACTGAGTGAGAGTTAGATCTACTAGGGGAGAGATGATGTAATAGGAACTTCTAGGAACTACTTCTTCTCCTATGAGCTATGAGGATCTCTCTGTTATCTATCTTGAATAAACTCTAAGTTGTGAGCCTTCTGATTAAAGCCTTCTGACATCTGCTGTGCCTGAGCTCTTCCGACCGCCGTCCACACTGTGCCCCTGCTCGGGACTAAGAAGTGACATCAATAAGAATAAACTGGGTGAATATTGCCCACTTAAGAATTCTGGGACATCCAAGGAAGACATCTTTGAATACAGTGATTTTTTTCAACAAACTCAGTAAACTGTAGGAGAGTTGTTCTGCAGAATATGCATCAGGCTCTCAATTGTGTGTTGAATTAGAATTGTGTTTTTGATTCTGAAACCCAATTAGTCGTAGGGATTAAATACCGAAGTATGAAATTGTTCTTTCCTATTTACGAGATCGGTATGTACCTGGTTGTTTATTTGTATTTCTTTAAAATTGGTAAGCAGCATGATTGGCAATGTATTCTACTAGTGTTAATACTGTGTTTTGTTTCATGTACTGCATTTTTTTCTTTCCCGAAAATCCCTCTTTATTAGCCCTGAATAACTTAAGTATGTCCTGCTAGTAGTAAGTGTTGAGGTTTTGGGCAGGTTTTTTTTGGCTTTTACTACTATCATTGATAAATTATAAAAAAAGTTCAAAGTTACCACAAAGCTAAGTTTTCTTAACTGCTGCTGACCTACGTATTTGGAAACCTCAAAATGGCACAGACATGATATAAAAGTTAAGGAAATATAAAAATCAAGGAAAAACCTTTAAAAATCAGTAGCAGTACATCTGGTGTGAAAACAAGTTTTTGTTATATTCTGTCTCTCTGCCCCCACACTTACTTCAACAATAGGTTTCCCAAAGGTTTTTCTCTCCAAAGCATATCTAGTAGCTTCGTCAAGGGCTCTCTTTGCTAATCCAACAGCACCAGCTGCTACCTGAATTGAAGACAGCACAGAATAAGAAGTCAGAACTTCCTGCTGTATTTTATAACCAAGTTATTTCTAATACTTACAGGTGGTCTGGTCTTATCAAAAGCTCCCATTGCGATTTTAAAACCAGCTCCCTCAGCTATCAACACATTTTCTTTTGGCACTCTCACATCTTCGAAAACAATACCTCTTGTGTCTGAGCAGCGTTGACCCATGTTCATTTCCTGAAGAGGAAATTGACAGAGGTGCTACTAAATTGGATTATTCAAAGGGACAATACATTTTCATTCTTTAGTTTACTCAAAGCATAGAGTAAGTTGTTCTTCCCCAAAACACTTAAATCAAAAATTACCATAATACACAACAAATACTAGTTTTGTACTTGCAGACCAGCCTTCCCTTCATTTATCTAAGCTGAGCACTTTACTTTCTCCTTATATGAAATCAGTTCAGTCTCTGTAACCAGTCTTCTTGTCTTTCTCCAGTTCAACCATATCCTCTGAGTTGAAAGTGGAAAAAGAAAAGCATGTAATATGCAGGTATACTACAAGTAGATAAACAAATGAGCTTTTCAAGTTTTTAGATTCCTTTCCTAATGTTCCAACATCCAGTTTTATCTACTGTTAAAAATAGGGGTTTTTTTTAAAGGGAGAACTAGTACTAGTATCTCTTAAGTCTTCTTCTTTGACCAGCAGTAGCTAAAATTAAAGCTCCCTCCATGTGTATTTATGGTTAAAATTGTCCATTTTGCTTCTTATCCTTTCAATGCATAATACTTCTCATTTATTGGCAGTTGCCAGTACAATAGTTCTCAAAGACTGTTCAAAGTCATCGTAGTTTAGACCATTCTGAGTAATTCCTTATCTGAACTAATAACTTTAACATTATGTTCTATCAATAGTTTCTGTATGTTGTGAAAATGAAAAGATGGTTGTAAATGAGCATACGAAAATGTTCAGTTGTGTAACAGTCTTTTCTCTGTAATGGTGCATTTGTTTCATTATTAGTTTAGAACTGAACAATAATTCTTGGCTTGCACCTTTCTTCCAATTTGGATCCCAGGGCTATCTGCTTCCACAATGAATCCAGTAAAGGCTTTGCTTGCAGGACTTTTTGGATCTGGATCGGTACGTGCTAGCAAAAAATACCTGGAGTAAACCAAAGAAGATGGATGCAGTTTATCCTCAAAATTAACAACTAGATATATTTAGCCAACATTTTAAAAGTTTTTATGCACGTTTACACAACAAATTCTGTCTGTAAGTTAACAATCTATTTTCCTTGCCCATCCTAAAAATAAACTGAGAAGGAGTGAGAGAGAGGAAATTTCAGAGTCAGGATTTCATAATATTTAATAAAATTACTTCAGATCAACATGCAAAGATTCCCTACCTTTTCCATGTATTGTCTTTATGTTATTACCACAAATAGTAGAAAAGAAACCTATTCACAGTGTGTACATAAAAATTAGTGCTTACGAAATGCATTCTTGGATGTGAAATGTTATCACCTGGTTTCAAAGGTCTTGCTTTTATTCTTCTAAGTCTAAGTTGTAAGTAAGTATTTCTCTTAGAAATTAAACAGCTGTAAGTCATATTTATGGTGTTTAGTAATGTCAAAAGATCTGGCAGATTGTCTTTGATGGATCTGCCTTTAACAAGGAAATAACTAACTAGAAAATTCAGGTCTTGGACAAATGTATAAAGGTTTTGCCACTTGAATTTAGGAAAATGTCTGTGCTGTGGATCAGTGTGATGCAGGACATGATGTAAGAGACATATTGTAAAAGCATGCTGCACAGACACAAGAATATCTGGAATCTTTGACAGATGGAAAATGTCTTTTCATAAAAGGTAACACCATAATCTAACAGTGTTTCTATCTTCACTAGGAGTAAGAGGTGTTTCTAGCAGAATCAGACTTAATTTTGATAGCAGCAAGATTCAAGAAGCCATTCTTGAGTGTGGAGTTGGCATTTTCCTTTTCAGGCTTTGCACAGCACCCAAGACTGCATTCATATTGACTATCCTGATAAACTGGTCAGAATGGTCTGCTGAAATACAATGAACATTCAGATTTATATCAGGTCTTCAAAGGCTTTAACTGGGGGGGAGGGTTAAGCCACTATGTAACAACAAAAACCTATGACACCAGTTAACATACCAGTTTGCCTTCCCCCCATTTGTGATCCACATCTTCTGACCATTAATAACATATTCATCACCTTTCTTCTCAGCCTTTGTTTTTATACCAGCCACATCAGAGCCTGCTCCAGGCTCTGTTACACAGTAAGCCTAAAAGAAATTAAAATGTGAAATGCTGAGGAATAAAAGTTCTACTTTTAGACAACCACAAATTAATGTAAATTATGTGGGTCAAACTATCTCTAAAAGATTTAAGTGAACTGCATGGTAAAACCCAAAACATTACCTAAACAAAACCCCCTAATAAAACCCCAAAACAACCCAGTACAAAAAAAAAACAAAAACCATAACAGCTGTCTGAGCAAGAATCCAAACATATAATGGTTAATTTTCTTTATAAATCCATAATAATACATAAAATCATCTTTTAATCAAACATAAGCATTCTGTAACCCTTAAGTTATTAATTCCTCAGGCTTCAAAAATTCTGATGTGAAAGCTGAAGGTCTTTAAAATCTGAAAATAAGAGCACTGAGTAACATTTTATGTTTATTGAGTCCTTTATTTTAGGAGAGTTACTTGTACAGATTTACATACATTGTACATGAATCTTCTTTCTATTTAACACGTACTGCTTATGTAATATTTAAGATTTTATGATTTCATATTAAGAGTTTCATTCCCATCCAAGTTGAGTGTCTTAAATGCCTGCAACTCCTCTTGAAAGGGAAATAAAAAGTATTAGTATTTGGTAAGTGACTTCGGTTAGGGTTGATTTTCCAAGTAATATCTTCTATTTCCTTATTGGATGTGTCTCATTAGGTATTTGCTGACTTTCAGTTAATGTCACTGTTTACTTACAAACCAAAAAGGGCTAATTTGCAAGTATATTTAAGTGTTTTCTGGAGGAAAAAAAGGCAAAAAAATGAGGGAAAGAAAAGAAAAAAAAGAGAAGTAGTATTATTCAATATGGTTTAGGAACAATTTACAATGTAGCAGTTATACTTACACACATCAGTGGTTCCTCTGTCAGTCTTCCTAAGTATTTTTTCTGCTGATGCTCATTTCCTGCAATGATAACTGGCATTTGCTGAAAGAAAATATTTAGACCACTACTTCAGCTTTTTCAAATGCACAGACTGTAGTTTAAAGGATTTTAAGGGTAAATGTCCTTTTTGCCAGAATTCACTTTGAGGAGACAGGTGTTCACTTGGGAAGCCTTTCCTGCCTGGGAAATGCCTTTCTCAAGGGTGGTTAGATGGGTTGTTTTCCTTTTTC
Organism: Pithys albifrons albifrons; assembly: GCF_047495875.1. Classification (NCBI taxonomy): domain Eukaryota; kingdom Metazoa; phylum Chordata; class Aves; order Passeriformes; family Thamnophilidae; genus Pithys; species Pithys albifrons. The sequence continues at coordinate 34,236,484 of NC_092467.1, read as the reverse complement.
TTCTACATTCCAGAGAGGGCTGTGGGTTCTCTCTCTTTCTCTCTCGGGTATGTGAGGGGAGAGGTGACACTCACAGACATGTCAAAGGGCCTCCCCAGCCCAGAGAGGGCCAGGGGAGGGGGCAAGCAAAGATGATAAAAGCCCAGAGAAGAACAGGAGATGTCTTTTTCCAGGCCCAGTGCTTGTTTTTGGCAGCACTGATGCAGATTTTCCTTCTAAGTTTTACTGTTCTTGACTTCAGAATAAACTCTCTTGGATTCTTTCCACAGCCTTGGCATTTTTGGGGGTACCTACGTGTATATTACTTCACAGGAATGTAAGAAAATACAGAGCTTACCCCTAGGGAGTTTGCTTCAATGGCAGTTTGGACCCCTGTACATCCATAGGCCAATTCCTCTGTAATAAGGCAGGCTTCAAAACTGCCAAGGCCAAGGCCACCTACAGGTGAAACATTTCATTGACCCAGGTGGATTTAAATTATAACATATAAATATCAGTGATTTACACACCATAATTAACAAAAATGTATTCCCCCACATACATTTGATTGTGTACCATATTTGGTACATTAGACATTCTCACAGAAGCTTTTTAAATAAAGCTTGGTCAAAAGAGTAACAGGTGATTCGAAAATTACACATCATGGTTCCAGGGTTATTGTTTGATTAATGTGGGACAAGTTGCACAAAGTGGCAAGAATGTACCACTTGAATTTTTTTACTACTGTACACTTGAGAATTAAGAGTTTCTAGGAAGCAGAGAAAGGGCTCATGAGTGCACAGCACTTGGGAACAAAAAAGAAAAAAGTGTCCATATTATCAGACAACCAACTCAGTAATCTGTTTCTGACAGAAGCCAACACTATGGGAAGTACATACAAATACAGTAACAACTATACTTCCTAAAAAATATTTTCCTGAGCCTTCAGGTGAGCTCCTCAGTCAAAGACATAACTCTCTTTGCTGTCTTTGTAATGTTAACCCTTGACAGGTGTTATTACATGAATTTATCCGGTCTCTTCTTGAATCTATGTAAATTTAACCACCAATATCCTACAAAGTTTTGCAAATTAATTACACGCTGCATGTAGAACCATCACCTTTCACTTGTTTTGAATCTTCTACCTGCTGACATAATTTGATGCCCTCTAGTTATATTGAAAGGGACAGAGAACTATCAATCCCTTTTCACACTATTCAAGACATTGACACTTAAGTAATTTCTCCTACAGAATCTACATCTCACAGAGAAGATATAATTTTTCATCCTTCTAGAAACCTTTTGCATGTCCCCAATACTCTTCTGAGGTGAAAGAATCTGAGTATGAATTAAAAAGGCAAGTGCAATTTGGATTCAAGCAGCAGCATTACTGTGCCTTCTGCATTTTTCTTCATTCCCTTAAGGGTCCCTTTCGACTTTCAATTTTATAGTTTTCACAACTTCTAAGCATTATGCTCATGTTCACAGACCTATTTATGACAAAGCCCTAAATGTCTTTTTTGAGAAGCAGTAACTGGTGCAGGGGATACCATTCTCTTGGTTCATTCCCTTCACACATGCACCATTTTTCATTTTTGGAATTGCATTGCCATTTTAACTGGCACTCTGTTTCATTATCCTCTCCTGCAGCTCTCTGCACCAGTCTCATCTTTTCTACACTGAGTAACAGTATTATCAGCAAACTCTGTCACCTTTGTGTTAACACCCTTTTTCAGTTTATTTATAGACATCCCAAACAGCACAAGACTCAGCAAGGCTGTGCTACTAATTTTTCCAATATGAAACCTGATGACTTTTAAAACTTATTTTGGAAATTCAAGCATTCTCTCTCAACTAGGGATCCCTTATTGACACACTAATTAGCTACTTAAGAGAACTCCACTGATTTTATGAGGCATGACTTCCTTTAACTAAAACCTTCTTTAGCCTATCATATTTGTCTGTATTACTTATATACCTAAACACTGGCACAGCTCTGCTGTACTACACCTAACCTAAACTGAAAAACTGTCCTAACTCTTAAATTGCTCCAGCCTGTGTCAGAGACTAGAACAAAACATGACCTTCTAATTTCTCTGCCCAATCAGCTGACACAGTGCACCAGGGGAACACGACAGCTATAATCATGGTAGAAAAATCTGGTCATAAATTACTCAACCATAATCTGTCTAATATGTCTCCTGATTACACACATACCTGGTAACACTTGTATGTGTCAACCTGCCTACTGATTATATTATTCAAGTGTGCAACTATTTATTTGATACAGAATCTATAATTACACATATAAATCTCATCTAATGTGTTCTTGTTGTTTAATTTTACGGATTAAAAAGAATGTTTACTTACCACAGCTTTCTGGTATGTGTGAATTCATAAGACCAAGTTCCCAAGCACGTTTTATAAGTGGAACAGGATACTGAAATAGACATGGAAAAATCACCTTCTGATTCACCATAATAAAACCTTTAAATTTTAAAGGTTAAGATAAAAGTCTGTTTTTTTCCAATTTTTCCCTTAGACTATGGTAGATTTACCTCTCCAGTTTTGTCATATTGTGCAGCAACAGGAATAATTTCCTCCACAGCAAATTTACGAGCAGTAGCTTGAAACTCCTTCTGTTCGTCAGTAAGTTCTGAGTTAAAAAGGGAAAAGAAAAAGAATTAAAAATTCTCTACTGTCTTTAATTTTGCCAGTTTTCGGATGGTGATAGAAGAGAAAAACAAGAGCATCCTTCCAGGACAACCCAAACCACCACTTTTTGGGGCTCTCCAGGAAGCAAAAAAAATGTGCTTTCCTCTTCTCCTGAGAGAAAACCTCCATTGTTCTCCTATGAACACCCAGAACACATTTATTTACATCTGATGAAATTACCCACAAAATATTGAAAATGAAGTAAAGAGGACTGTGTAACATAAAATGTATTACCAAAACCTAAGGAAAGTGCTATGTTAATTAAATGCAGAAAGAGACAGAGGTCATCCAAAGACCCTGACTCTTCAGTTTCAAACATCTAGTTCTGACTCACTAAATTTGCTTTATGTACATAATATGACAAAATGAGTATGAATTTTCTTTTTTACATTTCTTTAAAACCAAGTTCAGCTATGACTACATTTATGTAGTTAAACACTGCAAACAGCCATATGAGATAATTATTCAAAGCTGGGACACTTTGGCAATAAAAAAAAGACAGACATGAGTTAAAAAAGAAGAAAATCTTATAAACACTACACACATACCTGCCTTGCCTGAACTGAGGATAAAAGTAATTTTGATTTTCCAACTTTTTTATTAATAGAAATCTATTTAGGATAAACACTTTGATTTTAAATTCATGGTGAACTGCAATATAGAACATTGTTTCTTTTTAACTATGCAATTTGCCCGTAATTGCTATATTTTTTTCAAAAACTGTACTACTTACCAAAGCTAAAGCCAGCTCCAGGTTTGCCTATATGTAAGTTTTGAGCAGGTTTACTAGAATGTGACCTCCATCCATGCCCTGCAATGGTTTGAAGCATTTGCTAAAGAGGAAAAGAACATGAGGTGTAAGATCTTTACAGCTTGAGTCTCCTAAAGCTACTTGCCTGTCTGCTGCATAATTTTCAATGTAGAATCCCTCTCTAGAAACAGTATCAGATCAAGTATCATTTACTACAGTGATAGGAGAATTATTGGCTACCTGTGGCAAGCAGCTCTCACATGAGCTGACAGCTCTGCCAGGACCCCAAGGCTTCAACAGCACCGAGGGCGACTGAGCTGCCATACACATTTTTAACTATTGTGCATTTGATTATTTAAAAATAATTAAGCATGATTAAAATTTATGTTCACAGAAACATAGCAATATATATTTCTTTCATTTACACACATACTCATCAAACTCGATTTCTGGCTCTCTTGTGAATATCCTATCTACCCACTAGCAAAAAACACCCTACTTTATTAACCAATGTATCAGAATATTTTGGTAATGTCCCAGACTCATCTCTGCTTTCTTTTAATAAGCTGGTACCATGGACACTTGGTGATTATTGTCATTATATTTCAAGTAGGATAGAACACAGCAGACTATCTGCAATTTATTTTCCTTTCTAATACTTAGCACAAATTTATTCTTTTTCATTGCAAATACTTTCTTTGCTTTTTAAAGTTTAGTTCCCCCAAATGTTGCTACGGCTGTTTTCAGAATGTCTTAATACTGTGCAAAAACATGTCCTAACTTGATTTTGAACGGTTGGTTTACTCTTAAAGAGTTGTGAATCTCTGAAATGTTTAGAAATCAGTGAAAGTATGTAATTTGATAAATTTTTAGGAAGACCCAAATCAATACTGCAAAAATAAATTAGCCTAAACACTAGGAAACAGCTTGTTCTTGATTTTCTTATGTAAAAATGTAGGAAATTTTTTAAAAAGCGTGATCAGGCCAGTCACTTATTTCATAACATTAAAAAAACATTCATTAATGATAGTAATGCAAAAAATATCCCAGAAATTTTACTGGAAACTCTAGAAGACAAGGACTGCAGGTTACTCTGGAAAAAACTCTGCAATCCCTCCACAAACCTAAATCCTGATAGGTCCAATGCACACCTGGAAGCTGCAGGACTGATCGAGTGACAAAGCGCTGGGGTTTCCTGCACACTGATTTTGGATGACTGTCACCTTTCCTATTGCCTGACTCTGAGGAACAGGTAGATTCAGTGACAGACTACTGCCAGTGATGCTCAGGTGCAACTGCTACTGCATTTCCCTGCACTGTTGCATAAAACTCCGTCACAATCATCAATATGATTGATCGTCAAGTGGTGAGACTGACACTGAGTGTACTGTCAGGAAGAGTTTGACAAGGCTATGCGTGGAAGTGATGCCATCTTTATTACCTTAATGCCAAAAGAACAATTGAACCTGTTTGAAAAGATGCACATCACAGAAAATGACGGGACCACGATAAGCTAAGGGTCCCTGACCTTGAGTCTCCCTCACATATCTCAGGATAAAGATGAAAAGTTACCAGGAGCAGTTTGTTGCCAGGACACCATGTCAGGGGAATGAACTTGAAATACTCATGTCCTATGGGAGGCAAGGCTTCCCTTACCTAAAGCATTGCTTTTGATCAAGAAAACACCAATCCTAAGCATTGCTTTTGATCAATAAAACACCCGCCAGCTCCAGATGGAGATTTCTTCCCTCACTGACATTCTCACTGAACACCTGTGTCCAAGCTGCATCGCTTGGGGCAAACTAACATTGCTGTCAGGAGGCTGTGAAGGGCCCTTCAACTAATTCAGACTCATGAACAACTCTGGAAATGGGATAACCAGAAAAAGGCCTGTGTAAATGCTAAACGAGGCAATATGCAAGTTTTGAATAGTTTCTGGTTTCTAGTTTGAAGCTGTGAGGTTTTTGGTGGTTCACTATAGGAAGAAGTTTGTACTTCAGAAAACCAACTATTACACATCATACATATTAAAAAAAATTACCACAGGCAGTACTAAGTATGCTAAAGGATAAAATAGCCCGAACTGTAACCCCGGTGTTTTGAGGCCGTCACCGCCGAGAACTGGGCGGTGCCAGAGACACACAGGGCCTGCCCCAAGGCTTGGCCCGGCGCGGCCTTTGGCCATGAGGAGCCCCAGGCTGTGCAGCGGCTGCGCTGAGAACAGCGCACGGCAACGCCCGTTCGGACCGGCAGCATTGCAGCCATAAACTCTGGGATAACACCGCGACGCGGGCAAAGCCGCAGCGCAGACGGGTTCCAGCCCCGCCGGCTCTGCCCTCCGTCTGCCCCGGTGCCCGCAGCTGTCCCGGCAGCGGAGCCCGGCCCGGCCCCGCCGCTCTCGCCCTCCTTCACCCTTCCCTCCCTGCCGCCCGGGCCCCCGCCCGCCGCCGGCAGTCCTGGCGTGGCCTGGCATGGCTCGGCCCTCTCTTCTCTCCGGACCTCGTGTCCTCCGATCACTCACCCGGGTCACCCTGAGCGCAGCCATGTCGGCAGCGGTGTCCGGCGGGGCGGTCCCGGGGGCAGGAGGCCGGGCGGGGCGGGGCCGGTGCTGCTGGCCGGCCGGACCGGGCGGGGCGGGGCCGGTGCTGCTGGCCGGGCCGGACCGGGCGGGGCGGGGCCGGGGGAAGGAGGTGGGGCCGGGGGAAGGAGGTGGGGCCGGGGGAAGGAGGTGGGGCCGGGGGAAGGAGGTGGGGCCGGGGGAAGGAGGTCGGGCCGGGGGAAGGAGGTCGGGCCGGGGGAAGGAGGTGGGGCCGGGGGAAGGAGGTGGGGCCGGGGGAAGGAGGTCGGGCCGGGGGAAGGAGGTGGGGCCGGGGGAAGGAGGTGGGGCCGGGGGAAGGAGGTGGGGCCGGGGGAAGGAGGTGGGGCCGGGGGAAGGAGGTCGGGCCGGGGGAAGGAGGTCGGGCCGGGGGAAGGAGGTCGGGCCGGGGGAAGGAGGTGGGGCCGGGGGAAGGAGGTCGGGCCGGGGGAAGGAGGTCGGGCCGGGGGAAGGAGGTGGGGCCGGGGGAAGGAGGTCGGGCCGGGGGAAGGAGGTCGGGCCGGGGGAAGGAGGTGGGGCCGGGGGAAGGAGGTGGGGCCGGGGGAAGGAGGTCGGGCCGGGGGAAGGAGGTGGGGCCGGGGGAAGGAGGTGGGGCCGGGGGAAGGAGGTCGGGCCGGGGGAAGGAGGTCGGGCCGGGGGAAGGAGGTGGGGCCGGGGGAAGGAGGTCGGGCCGGACCGGGCCCGCGGAGGGAACTTTACCCCTGTGGGCAGAGCTCCTTACCGTGGCTCTCCTGAGCGGCCTGTCCACACCATCGCGGTCAGGGTCTGGCTTTCATTTCCTAAGGCCGAAACGAAGGGGGCCTCAGGCTCGACCTGTGCGGTCCGTAGGCCGAGTCTCCTGGGCTGGTTCGAAAGGCCCACATCATCCACCTGTTGGCAGAAGAGTTCCTGGGAGCTGTTCTACTGTAATATGCGCCCCAGGGAATGTTTTGAATGTTTATGTATGTTAAAGCAGAAGTCATGATTTTGTAAATTGTCTGCAGTGCGTAAAATACATTTTTGAATATTACTGTTTCAGTGTTGTACCGCAGGGTTATTTAGAGTTTTATTAAAAGAATTCTTTCAGGACAAATAGCTGCCTTCAGTTTTCCATTAATTACTTGGTGTGTGTGTGTGAAATTTTAACAGAATTACCAAAAAGTACTTTTCTGGAAGCTGGATTTTGGATAACATTTTATTCTGCAAAATATTATAGAATAAAGTGTCTCAAATATTTTTGCACCATTATTGCCTTGCTATGTTTTGCTCTTAATGCCTTGCTTGTTTCTGACAGTTGAGAGTATGGATTTTGTACTTAATACTGAAGAAACACTAACCATATGAGTTATTTTGGGGCTCATTTATCAACTGAGTAAAAAGCAGCTGATTCTACTGTTTCATGGGGTCATGACTGCAGGTGTTTCCCGAATGGAGGCGTGGAAACAGCTCTGACTTAGTGCACATCCTGCTGATTTTTCACTCTAATATCAGTGAGTTACTTTTTCCTGCACTTCACAGGTAGCTGAGTGAAAGATATAAGCATAATTTATAACTGTGTTACTTAGATATTTTTGAAGATTCTCAAAGATTTTTATATATTCTCCCTGTTTAAAGTGTGCCATACCTTTGGAATGTATAGCTATTAGGGCTTTTAAATATCAGCATCCCAAGTCTGTGTTTTGTGTTCCACTTTATAAAGGGTTCTGTTCTATAGGTCATGTTTCTGAATACAGTGTGAGAATTTAATTGCTGAGCAGTCCATTTTCTGTTTATACATTATTTATTGATGTGGTTTGTGTGTATGTACCATCTCAGTATTCCTCAGCTTATTAATCATCACAATATTGTGTTGTGGTGATACATAAGGAAATCTATTAATCTCATTTGAAAGTATTCAAACGTTAATTTTGGTATGCAGCACAGATTTTACTGTGTGTATTCTGAGATGTCACACAGAACAAAATTCCAAAAATGGGTAGATGGGTTCAGAATCTGTACAAAAAGCTGATGTCATAGGTAATATGTGCTCTTAGAGGTAACAAGCAACTGCAGCTGGCAGATAACATAAGGATGTTATACAATAAGCATATTTACTAGCTGTAGCAAGTGCTTTAAATACTACAGTGCTCACAAACGAGCCATTATTTCTTGGCACCTTTGAGATTAGGAACCATAGCCCTTTAGTAGGTAAATAAGCTCTTTTTTGCACTAAGCTAAAGAGACAGCTTGGAATGGGGTTGAAAATATCCCTTGGGCAGGGAGACTGAATAAACCAGTGCATTGAGGGCATGTTGACATCAGGAAGTAATGCAGAACTATACTGTAAGGTTTGTAGAATTAAATGTATTCAAGACCTGATAAACCTTGTGAAGGGCTTTTGCTTCAGGCATGACAAGAGTGCCCCGTAGTAAGTGGTTGGAACACATTGACTGCACTTCTAGATCATGTCTTCCAGGAAATTTAATCCAAAAATCAGTTAATGTGCTTTGAAATCTCTCCATTAATCAAGTAAGGTACAGTAAGTGGAGACAATTGGAAGACTCACCTCAAGATTGCACTCCTAATCTGAACTGAGCTGTTCGTGTAGACAGAGTCTGGGAAGGTTGTTGTCTGAAACTGTCCAATTGAGGACATTGAGTCAGGAATACATGGTAACATTTGCTGTTCTCCAGGTTTACCTTACACTGGAAGCATCTTTGCACCTGAAATTTGCTACTTGCCTTTGAAGACAGATGTCTGTACTTTCTGGCAGCAAGCTTCTGTATTAAAAAGCTGCTAACTCTCTGTGATCTCTTGCAGTGTTGGAGAGGTTAAAGAACAGAAGTTCCAGGAAAAGGAAATAAAGAATGCATGGAGCCAAGACAAATGTATTCAAGGACATCTCTGCTAAATGACAGGAACAACTGGGGTAGGATACTAGAACGAGCTGCTCATCAAGGTTATTGGATAGTACAGCTTGCACTTATGAACCTACACCCTTGCTCACCTACCTCCACTCCTTCAAATTGTTTTCTCAATGCCTCTCTTCACATCTCCTTCTTGGATAAATGAATGAGATTTTTTTTGAAAATGTGTTGTCAACATAGTTTTTAGCAAGCCAGTCTGAAGAGGCAGTCAAAGCCCAGGCAGTCCATGTCTTCTAAGTGTTTAGGAAGAGAGGGGTATGAAAGATGGCAAGGTCATCTGTCCAAGCCTGAACGACTTGAACTTTTGAGGTTCAAAATTATTTATATGAGGAGTAACAATAGATAGAGGTTTCTGTAAGATGTATTTAGACTTTTTGGCATTTCTCACAGTGGCAAGAAGTACAGCATCTATCTTCTTTTTTTTTTTTACTTTCTCAAGCCCTTACTACTATGTCATATTTCTTATTTAGTTGTCCTCTGACCACTTTTATTACACTAAAAATTGTATACTGCACAGTTTATTGCTTTATTAACCTAAAATACATATTAACCAGCAGAATGCATGATGCTTGTTGCTGAAGTGTATAAATCAGCAAGTAAACACAGGAAGATTGTTACATTACAAAGTGCATCTCATTGTCACGGTTTAGGAATGGTACTCTCCCATTTGGTGTTCCCACTGAAACCATGCACCACTTCTCCCTTCCCTTCCCCCATGGGTGGAGAGGAGAATAGGAGGCACAAAAGGTAAAGGTTACAGGTTGAGATAAGAACAATTTACTGGAAATAGCAGTGAGATACAAAAACGAACAGCAACAATATTAATGACAAAAGTCTACAAGGAAGAGGAGAGTGACTCACATTCAAATGCTCACCAAAAAGCCTCACCCAATCCAGCACACACCCTAACCTGAAGGAACCTCTGAACCTCATCCCATGCTTCCCTCCACCCCAGCACAAACTGAAGTGGTACAGAATAACCTCCGGGTCTGGGCCATGCCCCTCCTGGCTACTGCAAACATTAACCCGAGGACTCACGCCTTACGGCTAACATCTATTTTCTAGGCTGAAGTGTTATTTCTTATTAGTAATTATGAGTGTTTCACAGGTTTTGGTTTTTTTTAAATTGTTAATAACAATAATTTACCATTTGTTAATGAACCTTCATTTTAGAAATGCAAATCAACTTGAATTTTCTGCGGGGATTTTGAGTGTGGAGGGCCTGTGGGATGAGCATGACGCGTTTGCAGCAAGCATCAAGCTGCATCAGCCAGGCAGTTGGCACTCCTGAGGCAGGGAAGAGGGCTGTGATCTGGGCAGGAGTGCTGGGCAAATGTACATGTGCTTGGGTATCGAAGGGGTCTCGTGTGTGTGCCTGCACTAGTGACCTTTTGTCTCTGCCAGCCCAAGAGGAGGAAGGGATGTGGCTGCCTGTGCTTGTGCTGGAGCTGGAGTGGGGTCTGCATGGAGACGCTGTTGAAGGCGATGCCTCGTCTCTGGCACCGCGAGTGGCGAGTCAGTGTCCCGTGTGTGCGTCTGTAGGACACATGTTCAGCCTCACTGCTGGCTGGGCCTGCACATGGGCAGGTGATGGCCTTTTGCCCCTACCTGGGCAGGGACCCTGCGTCCCCAGGCACGACCCTGGGCTCCAGCAGCAGGGCAGGAGGGCTCCTGGAGTGACAACAAGTGACAGGCCTTCTAACAACCTCTAATATTTTGTAGCCATAAAAGGACTTTTTCTTTTCCCTTTATGGTGGCTTATTTTATGTAAAACTTTTTGATGAAGAGCCTTATAGGATGTTTTTAGAAAACCAGATAACCTGAAGATCAATTGTAGTCCCTCACTTTTGTGTCTGCCAACTCCCTGGGAGGTCTCCAATAGTTCTCTGAGCCCTGACTTCTCTTTACAAAGATTATACTTTCCAATATATCACATATTCCAAATCTGTCTGCATTACTGTAGACAAGTCTGCAGTTTTGTGGACTTTCATAAGTAGTATTTTCAAAAACGTTGAAAATGTTTATCACTTTCAAGTCTATACATGCATAGGAGGCTTAAAGAAAAGATCATATTGGTTCTACATGTTCTCTTCCTCCTCTTGGCCTTTAAAAAAAAGAATTCTTTCTTGGCCTTTAAAAAAAAGAGTTCTTTTTAGCACCTATGCTTTTTGCAAATCAATGCTTAAACTCCTTTTTGGCCTGACTTACTGTGCTTTCATGCTTAACCTGCCAAATTTTGAGATCCTTCTAATTTACTCATTTGAACACAACTTTAACCTATCAAAATACTGCTCCCTGTTTGTAGCTACTGCCCTTTTCATTCTGTCTCGTTGTACTGACTTCCTTTTGCCGTTTCTTGGGCCCTTCTGAGAAACATGAATATAGACAAAGATGATCTGCTGTCTCTTAAAGTGGTCTCCTTACATAGCCTTCTATCTGAATAACTGTCTTGTAGTTTTTAGCACTATTCTAACCTTCTGAATTATTTTTAGAAAGTTTTCTATTTTATTTTATTTTTAGGTTATTCCTTGGTTCTGCTAGTCAGAACCAAGTCAAAAGTTACTTCTTCTCCTGAAGGATTCTACACTAACTTCTTAATGTTATATATTATTTTAATATTTAAAAATAACCATAACAATCATAATTTCATATTGGTCAATGAAGCCTAATAAAAAGAAAGAAAAATTTTGCTAGAGTGCATGTGAGTGTTTTTTCTTGCCAGAACCTGGAAGTGGTGTGTAAGCAAAACCTTATCTCTGGTTGTAAGTCATAGCCCTACATATATATATATATGTTCTGTTAAATATAACGTATGATCTATGATATACATAGACCATATATGTTAAATACAAAACATAGTGAATAAGATAAATATGGTATTATATAATATGTATAATATATGTACAATAATATGGACACAATATAGACATTGTATATGCTGTGTATTATATATAATATAGTGTATATATTGTATATCTAGTATGTGATATCTATATATCTGATATATTTGTTTGTAGAACAGGCTAGACTATTACCTATGTTTTTTACTACTGAGATTCCAATATTTATTCTTGAACATTGGCTAAATAGAGATGCATTCCTCTGCACAAGGGGAACAGAAGGGCACTGAGCTGAAGAACAATACTGAAGCTTCCCTGAGAATGCTATTTTGGCTCTGACTACCAAATCTGGTCATACCCTGCTGCTTTTAGGTTGGTGTGCCTTATCAGAACAAGCCAGAAAGTCTTAACACACTTCCTCCCTTCTTACAAAGCTGTCCTGTGCTGCTTTTTTCACGTTTGACTCAGTCTTAGCCACGAGAAGCTCTTTCTTCTGTAGGTCAGGTTGTCTGAATTTTTCTCCTCCTCCTCCTCCTCATCACTGAGATGAAATAAGGATTTCTTCTTGGATAGCAATGTGTGTTATCCCTTTTCCACATGTGGTGTTTACCCTTGGGATCCATTTCCTGGAACACAGACAGGCATCTTGGGTAGGGTAGCCAGGCTAAGTACGCAGCTTTAAGGGCATAGTGGTATGAGGTTAAGAAAGAATCTCATTAAATTTGCAGACTGCAAGCAGTGCACAGAATCATAAACCTCTGCCGAGGTAATATTCCAATGAAGTGGGATGACTGGAGGAAGCAAGTACTCATTTTAAAATATTAAAACCAAACCAAACTTAAAAGTATAAATTCTCACAATTTAATGGGGGGGATGGGAATAACTCCCCTCAGTACTTCCCCTACTAGCAGACAAAACTGCATATGTGAAATTCAGAAATTGTTAGAGCAATTGGCCTCCACTGAGACCTCTGGGAGGATGGATAAGGTACTACATATGCTTGATTTTGTTTTGTTGAAACTAGCCAAGGCAGCAAGCTCTACAAGACCTGATGATGTACTGACTGTGTAGGAGGCATGTACCCTCATTAATACATATATGATTGCTTTACATTTCAGTACGAGCATAGCAACAACTTCCATGACCTATGCACATTAATTTACTCATAAATAAAGTAATCATGTGCTTTTGAGGGTCTTAAGCCAACTTTTGTAAACTACCTTTATTTGCAAGCCTTGGAAAGTAACTTTTCCTCAAACTGCTCTGTCTGAAAATGTAAATGATGGCCTAGATGTACACATCGGTCATGTCAGAATGTTTTCTAATGCGAAATGTTTCGTGTGTTTCACTTAAGTGACAACAGACTAATGGCAAGGTGACATCTGAATATAGTGTCCTCTGCTGTAGTAATGGTTTGTACTGTCACGACTGAACTCCACAATCAGACTAATTAACTGCTTGTAAGTGGCCATTGCCCCACCCAGATAAAACAGAGGGAGGTGGATGTGAACTGAAGGAACGTTGATGTCCAGAAATCTGTATTTGTTGGGGCTGAAACTGATTTTGACCGAGGCAAGAAAATGCCCGCACCCCGGAATAACACGTTTCTCCCGTCGGGGGTACGCGCGGCAGTCGCGGGCCCCTCCGGAGCGCTCCGCCCGCAGCCCCGGGGCCGCGCAACGGGCCGAGCGGGCGCCGCTCAGCACGGGCGGCACGGACAGCTCCGCCGGGGAGGCGCTTCCCAGGGGCCCGGCCGGGCGTCGAGCGGCCCCGGGGCGGGCAGGCCGGCCGCTTTTCCCCGGCGGCAGCACCTCCGGGCACGGCGGCGGCGCCCCCAGCTGCGGACAGCGGCGCTCGGTGCAGGAGGGAGGATGGAGGCCGGCCCGCCAGGTACGGCCCCGCCGGCTCCGGGCCCGCTCTCGCCGCATACCGAAGTTGTCGCCGGGCCCGGGCGAAGTTGGCGAGCCGCGGCCCGGCCCGGCGCCCCTCGACCGCCCTCAGCGCGGCCGCCCCGCCCCCTCCGCGCCGTCCGGGCACCGGCAGCGGCACCGCCCCCGCGGGTCGGCGCAGGCGTCGCGGCGGGGCCGGCGGGACGGGCGTGTGGCGCTGCGGGAGGCGCAGCGGGGCCGAGTGGAGCGGGAGGCTGCCCGGCCGCCGCCGCCTCTCATGCCTTCAGGGCAACAAAGAACGCGCTGAGCGGCGGGCGGAGGCGCCGGGCCTCTGACGGTACCCCGGCAGTGCCGGCGCGGAGGGCACCGGGAGACGATGGCGAGGAAGGGCGAAGCCTCCGCGCATCTCTACGGTGAGCGCGGGGCACGGCGGGGCGAGCGCCGGTGCTGGGCTGGGGGCGGCCGCCGCCCGTGCCGCCCTCTCCGGCCTGTTGACAGCGCGGGTCCGCCCGGCGGCTGGACTTCGTTGCTTTCTTGGGGCGCAGGTCCCCCGTGTCGGAGGGAGCCTCCGGGACGCCGGTGCACCTCACCCGGCCCGGAGCGGGCAGGACGGTCGGTTCGGGGAGGGAGGCGGTGAACGCGGGAATGGGGGTGGGCAGGGCTGGAGCTCCTGCCGCCGCCCGTGCCGCGGGAGCAGGTGCGCTGCGGCCGCTTTGTCCGCGCACTGGGGCGGGGCGGAGCGGGGCCGGGGCCGGGCGGCAGGTGCGCGGTCTGGGCCGGGCCGGGGGCGCAGGCTGCTCAGAGCGGTGTGCGGGGTCGGGGCTGCCGGGCGGCGTGCGGGGCCGTGTGCGGGGCCGGGGCTGCCGCGCGGCTGGGGTGTCTCTGGGCTGCCGGTGTTTGGGACGCGGCAGCTCCGGGGCCCCGGGGGCAGCGCCCTGGCAGGTCCCGCAGCCGCCGCCCGGGAAGGTCAGCGGGGGCAGAACTTCATCTGGGTGTCGGGCTCTGCTTTAACTGCTCCTTGGAAGGTGATGTATTTGCGACAGCCGAGACGGCGTTTGCAAAGCTGCTTAGCCCGTTTGAAGGTGTTGCTACAAAACCGATTTCCCCTTCCAGAGTGCGCGAGATTTCCATGGCAAAACAAACGCGCAGAATGAGCAAAGCCCCTTAGAGCGGGGCTGCAGCTCCGGGAGCGCCCAAGGCCGCCTGCAATGGACCGAGTTACACGAGGGGCTGAGCACGGCTGGGCAGAGCACTCTCTGCCTCGGTGTCACAGACATGCTGTGCGGCGTGTTTACACCTTGGAAAACTGTTTTCCAATTCATGGCCACCTTGATCTGACTAAAGGAAAATCCATGGCTTGGCTTCCTTCGAAAAAAGAAAACGTGGGACAAAAATCTTTAGGGAGGGAGAACAAGCCACAGAGAAAGAGTGTTTAAAAGGTGAAATTAAATTGGTGAGTCTGAAATCATTTAACTTCTGAGAGAACCTATGTCTAGTCCTACGGAATTCAAATGGTTTTGCAGGTTGCTGCAGAGAGAGTAGGCCTGGGGCCATAGATATTTAGCACTGATGGTGGAAAGAGGTGTGGAAGTATTATTCTGAAAGAAAAACAGGAACACAGTATTCAAGGAAGGGAAAATACCTTTTGACTAGAGCTCAGTAAGTGCTGTGTATGCTTCCTTACTTGTCATTTGTAAGCAAGAGCGCTCCGTTAAGAAAGTCATGACAGGCGATGCCAAGTGCTGTATTGTCATAATACAGTCATTTTTCAACTTCATTTCTAAAGCATATTACAAGAGTAAGAAAGGGTGATTTTTTTTAATTCAACTTCAGGAAGGAGGGCAACATTTTTGAGAATTATTCTGACTAGAATTTTTGCTATTTGAGCTGTTTCGTTGAAGTTCCTTTTATCTCATTTGCACATGTGCATTTTGTTAATGGTAGTGTGTATTGTGTTTCTACGTTTGCAGGAATCTTGAGCAATTGCTCTGGTCTTGTGTTGGGAAGCAAGGTTCTTTCCCCTGTTAGATCACATAAAGTTAAGGATTCACAGAACGGAAAGTGCAGCGTTTTCAGCTTGAGCATATATAATATAGTTTTCCTTTTAAATTAGGTTGCTATAATAGTTATTCTCTTGACTGTTGTTTTTGCCAGTAACAGGTTATTTGTTAACCTGCAGGTATATTTTTTCAGAGCTATTGATGTCCTAAACTTCTCTCCTTGAAATCTCAAGGATTCCTCAGAGTTGCAGCATTTATAAATGACAAATTCTTTGCAAAGTTTTGGTCTTTTAACTTGTGGTAACAGTCTGATTCTTTAGACCAGATGAGTCAAGTCCACGGTTGACAGGTGAGATCTTTATTTTTTAACCAAAGTAGTACTTTTCTTTCATATGACTGCAGTATTAAGTGCTGTCACGTGACTGTTGAAATCAATGGTAAAATTATTTTTTAGTTCATTGCAGAACCAGACTCTTAACAGTGATTGTACCATAAGCAATTTCCTGTAGCAAGGAATTGCAGTTCAGTTGTTACCTTACAATTGCAGACTGAAGGGCAGATGGATGATGATATCCTTAAAAAAAGCTTTTATCAGTGTTTTAAGAAATGCTGAGAAGTATATGAAGTGCCCAGTTTTATTATTCCCAGCTCAAATTCGTGTAGCATTTTTATATCTGCATGTTTAGATACTTTTTTCTTTAGCCAGTAATGGGTGCAACCAAAATTTGACTCTATAATTGGGATTCCTAGTTACTGCTGTGAAGTGATCATGCCAGGTTTCTCCTAAGAAGAATTCTACCTGTTTATGTTCCCAAGTTGGAGAAGTTCTTCTGTTTCCCTTGGGAGAGTTTTTGAGGAACTCTGATACTTTGTATCAAGATGTTATTTCCTGTCATTTGGTCTGCATTTGCCTTTCTTAAATTTTTCCAGTTACACATATGTACCATGCAGGAAGGACATCCTAAATCTGAGGAAAATGGGCTGTTTAGCCACATCAGTGTCATATGATGTGGAGGCTGTTGGTTGTGATACTATTGCATATGAAGTCTCCTTAGCTCATATTGGTAAATCCTTGTGTATCATGGCATGTAGTTCATTTTGCATTCTGAGGTTGAGGTTTTGTACCAGTGGGATATGTTCCTATCAAAAATGAAACTCAATTTAACACTTTATTAGTATTTCACTATACTCAGAAGTGTTGGAAGTAGGTGAATCTCACATTCACATTAATTTAGGGTCCTAGGAACAAAAACAGAGAGCATTTTAAAAGCAGCACTTCGTAGTGTGTTCCCTATTGTTTTTTGCAGATAGGTCTCTTTGAGTGAGAACTTCTCTCAGCATGGTACTTCTTCCTTTGCCTGGTTTTGTGATAGTATCTTCAACAACATCCTTGCCCTAAGAGTTACAATCAGTGATTCAGTGTCCAAGTGGAAAGCATTAATCAGTGGTGGTTGTACTGAAACCACTGCTATTTAGTATCTACAACAAAATAGTCAGAGGGATCAAGCGCACCCTCAGCAAGGTTGCAGATGACACCAAGGTGAGTGGTGTAATTGATACTCTAAAAGGAAGGAATGCCATACAGGTGGGCCATGACAGGTTTGAGGACCTGCAAGCCTCTTGACAAGCAATGCCAAGTGCAAGGTCCAGGGTAAGGACCTGGGTCAGGGCAATCCCCATTATCAGAACAAGCTGAGGGTTGAGTGGTTTGAGAGCAGCCCTGCAGAGAAGCACTTGCAGTTACTGATGGATGAAAATTGGGCATGACCTGGCAATGGGCACTTGCAGCCCAGAAAACCTGTTGTGTCCAGGTCTGCATCAAAAGAGTTGTGACAGCAGGTCGAAGGAGGTAATTCTACCCCTTTCCTCCACTGTGGTGGGACCCCACCTGGAGGTACTGCACCTGTTTCCAGTGTTCCCAACAAAAGAAAGACACGGATCTGTTGGAGCAGGTCCAGAGAAGGTCCATGAGGATGCTTAGAGGGATGGAGCACCTCTACTAGAAAAAAGACTGAAAGAGTTGGGATTGTTGAATGTGGAGATGAGAATGCCCTGTGGAGACTTCATTGTATAAAGGGAGTTTATAAAAAAGATAAATATTGTTTTTCTTTTCTTTTTTAATTGACACTTCTATTGACAGGACAGTGGGCAATGATTTTTAGTTGAAAGAGGGTTTAAGTTGGCCATAAGGAAGAAATATTTTACCACAAGAGTCATTAGGTGCTGGCACAGATTGCCCAGAGAAGCTGTGGCTGCCTCATCCCTAGAAGTGTCCTAGGCTGGGTTGGACAGTGATTGGAGCAACCTGAAACAGTGGGAGGTGTCCCTGCCCAGGGCAGGGGGTTGGAGTAAGATGAGCTTTAAAGTCCCTTCCACCCCAGGCCATTCTGTGATTCTAGGAAAATAGGAAAAAGTGCTGCATACCAGAAATGGTTTGGTCAGTAAGTGAATAGGCAATAAAATTGGTAGGATTTCGTCAATACAATTTTTGCTGACCTGGTGATCTAGTACTTCTTTGTATTTCTTGAGCTAAAGTAATTACTCCAGTTTCCAGTCCAATTAAGATTCTAGAGTATCTGAAAGCATCCAGGCTCTAATTTGTTATCCTTTAATGTCTGAGTGTTGTACATCTTCTGGCTTATTGACTTAAGCTGAGCCATTCTTGGGAGTAAGGAGTTGCTCAGCCACGAACAAGGGCGACATAAGCAGAACATCTGTAGAAAAGGAGATGAATGTAACTGTTAAGCATAGATATATGCTGTTGAGTTGATTGTAGAAATTCAGTGCTGTCCACATGCCCATACAAATTATGGGGAACTTTTCACAGCGGGGGATGGAATACATCTGACTGTTCTTCTACCTGAGGAATATTTGCATGTTTCCAGGCTCGTTCCACATAAGTGAAGTCATCTTTTCCCTCCTCGATTGTGCTGAAGAGAGCTACACCAAGTGACTGTATTCCTTGAGGGTAGTCTGTTGAGCAGTCAGTTTGAAGTCAAAGCTCTTCTGTTTTGCTAAAACCTGAAATGATGCCATTGATTGACCTCTGACAGCTGCCAAGACAAGGAAGTTTTGCCTAAAGTGATCCTCTCCCTGAAGAGGACCACTGACTAAGGTTCCCAAAAATGTTTTGTGATTTACTTCTCCAGCAGGAAGTCATATCTGTTTTTAACTAGTAGATAATCTGTTAAAATAGATGATTTAGGGTGTACTTCTGATGTGATGGGGGTGGGAACCCATTTGTGCCTTAGGAGCATATTTAACCAGAAGGAGAAGCTCTAACATGGGTGGGTCAGGATACCACTTAATTATCATTTCTGC
This sequence comes from Pithys albifrons albifrons, assembly GCF_047495875.1. NCBI lineage: Eukaryota > Metazoa > Chordata > Aves > Passeriformes > Thamnophilidae > Pithys > Pithys albifrons. The sequence continues at coordinate 34,217,508 of NC_092467.1, read as the reverse complement.
CCAACTGATTAGATAAGTATAAGAAAGTGAGTATCTAATGCATGCAGAGCATCTAGACTACTTATTATATAAGATTATTTGTACTGGATGTTAGAGTAAAACTAAATGGTTTTTTTCATCACTTGTATTTTTCTACAAGAGTCAGAATTTCTTAGCTAAAAACTAGCTAAGTTTAGGAAAATACAGTGTTTATTTTTAGATTCTCCCCCAGCAGAATGATAAATAGTTCCTATACTGTTGCTTTGCTTTGTCTGACAAAAGGCAGTGAGCTGTATCTGTGAATACCCCTTTTTGTTGGTTTCACTACAATGCAATATCTGTGCTAGATCTAGGCAACTGCTGTAAACAGGGAAATGATGTCTTGAACTCTTGTAGTATTTTACCCCCATAAGAAATTTAAAGGTTTGAGTAGGACTTGTAAGCTAATAAAGTGCTTTCATACATATATATATGTGTTTAGGTAAATTTGTATATAGTATGTACATACATATATATTTCCATGTTAGCATTTTTCTGGCATCTGTCCAGGTCCCTACTACACCTGGAGAAAGTATCACTAACAGAAGTATTATAACTAGGAATGCATCATTTCCTTTGGAAAGCAAGTAATATAATCTGTGCATACATTGTATTTCTATTTATGTAGTTCATGCAGAAGAGATCCTTGCTAATTTATGCTGATGGGCTCATCACAAATGACCGAGTGTTGTGGCAAGAGCCATGTGACACCAGTCCACAAGCCACTCTGCTGGGTCTCCAGCCTGAGGGAAAACATCCATTTCAGCAGCTGTCTGGAGGCTTATTTTGGAATTGTAGGGAAAATAATGAAAAGAGCTCAGCTACTGAAAACTGCTGGCTTTTTCTTCTGATCCTTTCATAATGAAAGGTTTTCCTTTCAACTGAGGGAGTCAAAAATCTGCAGGTAGTGAATGAGTCATTTGGTATATTGACAAGCAAAGTAGGAAGAGAAATCAATGAAAGTTTCTTAAAAAGTGGAACTCACCCTAAATCAAGTGAATCTGTAAATAGGGGTGGTAAATAAGTAAACACAAACCCACAAGACTTCTGAACCAACAGCTCTTAATGAAGTTGTGTAGTACACCTGGAAATAGGGCAGAAGGAAATAAAGCCCCCAGCTGCCAAGAGCTCTTTTTCAAGACTCTTCCCTGTCATCTGTAACCACTTCCAGAAAAAGATACATGAGGAAACCTATGAATGTTGTTTATTTATGCTCTATCTTACTCAAACGTGTAAGAAAAGTATAGTTAGAAAAGACAGCACAATAAAGGAGCAGTCTGGGAAAGTTTCTTTTCTCCCTGCAGAGTGACTTTTGGGGGATGTGGATGGCCAATTAATGTGTTTTTTGTCACCTGTTTTTTGACTTGATTTAAGCTTTTGGGTCAGTTCAGTGAGTGGGATCAGTTAGTGATAGTGTTACACTCAATGTGAGAATAAAAATCCATTAGATTTGGCTAGTCCTAATGGGCCTGCACTAAACTATGTTGTCTCTAACCATTTCCTTTCACATTTAAGGGCAAAGTATCATAGTTATATGTCTGAACCAAAGCTTTACAATTATCATCTATAAAGGGCACCCTGCAGTGAATTTCCTTTGAAGTACTGAATTTGCCTGTAAGGTAAGAAGTCAAAGCCATCCATATAAACAAGGGCAACCTAATGGCAGTGGTCCTTCATACAGAGTGCTATGTATTTTTAAAGATTCTCTTGTTTATGGGTGAAATTCTGCTTCTAGCCTGTATGATAAGCGAAACTGGAAAAGGCAGTGGGTTCTGTACCCACTGTGTGACCTGAGAGCCTTCCTGCAGTACTGGTGGAAGAGGGTGACTGGTCTGTCTGTGCAGCTGAGCTTTCCTGGCTCCCTCAAGCATGTTTGGGCTGTCCTGTCTGCTCCTCTTCTCACACAGACCTGCTGAACACCCCCAGACCCTTGGCAGAGCTGGGCACCATCTTAAAATGGATTTTCCTGATGTTAGTGCACTAGAATTTTGACATCAGTCATGATTAGTGTTAAAAAGGGCAAAGCCATGTGTGTGTCTGCTTTGTCATTGCAGGATTCTGTGTTGTACACGATTCCTCTTAACAGCTCAGTCTGGGAATGCATTTCATCTGCGGCCTCACCTCACCTTTTTTAAAGATGGGTGAAAGCTAAATATTTTATTAGAAGACTAAAACAATTACTTACATTTTTGTGGGCTATGTTTACATTTAATGACAACTACGTATTATGTTGTCTTTTTCTGCTGCCTTAGCTGCACTACAAAAGCTGTGGCAAGTTACATTGTGGTTACTCATGGCTGCTTCCGGACCATTTGACACAATCCTTCAACCAAACGCTGCTAATGTTACTAATGTAGATGTTTCTAAATAATTGTGAGATTGCGTTCTTGCAAAGATAAAGAAAGTTTACAAAAATTATTAGTATACATGTCAAGTCCTTGTACTATGGCTGTTGTCATTACAGCATCTATTTTGGTATTTGTGACTGCTCCATCTGAAGTGTCTGCTTTGTCTCATTATTGTCTGTCTGTTCTATCAATCTCCTTGTTACAAAATAAGTTTTGGTTGGAAGTACAGTCTTTGTTTATCACTCCATTGTTTTCATCTCTTTTAGAGGAATTTTATGCATTTTCTTACCCATCCTCACTGTATTGGTTTCAACTTTACAAATCTGACCTACAGCAAAAGAAACATGAGCAAAGGGCAAGGAATTTGGTGCTTTCTTCGGCGTTACATTTGCATTGTGTTTCACCATCAGACCTTTTTTTAAAAAAGGTAATTGCTGATTGCCAAAATGGAGTTGTATTTGGAATAGAAGATTTCTCTCAGGATGAATTTGTACTTGTCTTTCAGATGTGAATTCTCTGTAATGCAAGACAGTCCCCTGTAGGAAACCTACCATTTTCTTTTGGCAAAGCCTCAGTAGTGATAAACATTGATCAAGAAGCTGTTGGAGGTGATTTTGTGTATTTGTTTTGCATCTTACATAGAACTAGGTAGAAAGCACTTAGCAGCAGATTTTCTGTACGGTTGAAAGTTGATTGCAAATCTTTTTGAAATCTTTGCTGAGTTCACATGTTGAATCTGTAATAAAAGAAACATTTTGACTATGAGGAAGTACTAAGTGAGAGATCTGTTGCCATGGTCTGTCACATTAGAAAAAGATTAGGAAATACTTATTTGGTAAAGGAAGGGTCTTGTTTTCATCAGGTAGGTTTTCATGACTTGCGTGTTGCTCAGGATAGGAAAACCGTAGAATGTGAGAGAAGTTGTTCACACTTCAGGACCATTTTCTGGTAGCACTCAAAGCAACTCTAAGTGTAATTGTATGGATACAATGTCAGAGTATCCCAGAAATAATAGGTCTTAATACCTAATGATCAACCTCTGTTTGGCTTGATGTATTTATTGCTGGTGGTGCACTGTGCCAATCAACTGAAATGCTTCTAACACTGCCAATACCAGCAGGATGGAATGTGCACCATGGGACAGATTTTTGCTTGAATTCTCTACTGAGTGGGAATTATTTAAAGAGAGGGAGGGAATCCAGTGCCATCTTTTTTTTTTCTTTAAGTCTGTGATGGCTTTTATATGTATTGGGAAAATACATAATTGCTTCAGTGTTCCAGCTCAAGTTGGATAATTAAAGTAGGGTGTAGCAGGGTAGATGTCCCTCACAGTGAGGGAAATGGGGACCATGTCTGGACATAAAATAACCAACAAACACATAACTACAAGTGTTTTGCAAACTGATTTAGTTTTTATATTTCCAGGTAATTTTTTTCCCTTCAGGCAAGTTCCTTAGTGTGTTTCCTAAAGCATTCAAGATATATATGAACTATCATCTTAAACTGCATTTTGTCAGTACATGCTCTTTATGTATATGGTTCTGTCTTTATAAGCATTCAGGAAGCATTTCATTAGTGCATTATCCAGAATCAAGTAATAACTTACTGTAACTATCCAATTCTCATTTATAGAGTTTACTAAGGTTATTGTTTGACTTATTTAGCTTCAATTGGTGGGAATATACTATTCAGTTAGAAAATATTTAGATGCATTAAAAGAAACTATTGCTGATCGTTAAGATTCAAGAAACAATTCTTTGTAAGTCTTTGTAATCGGAATTGTATCTTCAAAACATACTTGGATTTGAGCTTCTTTTAATTCACACTGTTCTTAATTACAAAATTGCTGTGCTTTAGATTCAAAACTTTGATTCAGAAATTGATTTCTTTAGTAGTTTATTCCATTTCTCAGCTGTCAAGGTAACTCAAGTCTAATTTTGACTTAATGCCCTTAGGTTGCCAACTAAATATAACTTGTTGTAGACTTGTCTTTAGTGAAGGACATATGGATAAATCTGCTGCTGTTCTTGAATACCTCACTGGGCTTGTAAACTCTTCTATACTGACATTACAGTTTCTGTTTTGACATACCCAACTGCATCATCTCATTCCTGTCTCCCTTGCCTACCTGACTAGGTGTTTCCATTTCCACTTGCTTTGAAGTTCACCCATCTATTTTTTTTCTTTCCTTACTCTCTTCCCCCCCCCCCCAAATGTTTTTTGTTCTACGTAATCATTAATCAAGCTCCATTAATTGCAATTTAGATGGAGATCTGGTATTGTATCTTTTAAGTCAAAGGACGAATATTGCCATTGCTGCATTGACAGGAAAGGAAGTGTGGAAAGCTGAAAACATTTGAATTCTTAAAACATTTGATCAGTCCTATTTTAAGTCCAGTAAGATTTTAAAAACAAACAAAAAACCTACAGCAAACCAAAAAACCACAGTCCTGCCCTCCTGGGAGCAGCAGTCATGAAAAGAGAAACAGCTATTTCACAGACCACAGACTTTGCTAGCAATAACATTAGTCTTGTTTAGGTGACTGGGAAATCTGAATGGACAAACCCTTGTAATTGTTTCACAGAGTAAAATTTTACTACTGGCAGCATGAATTATACCTTTCCTGAAGGCTGCTGAAAATACAGTTTCCTAAGGCTTAGCCTCATTTTGTGCATAGATGTTGTGCTCACATGAACTTTGAGGGCTACAGATACAGTCCAAAATTTCTGGATGCCTGTAGTTGGACACTTCTGCCTTCTGTGTTCCACTTCAGAAATCCTGAGCGCAAGCCCAGCTTCAAATGCTCTTCCCAGCGCTGTGATGATGGAGCACATCAGGACAGGGAATGGGAACCCTGTTTGGATGGTAATCCAGCTGTGTAGAGTTGTGTAGAGTGCTCGTGTTGTGGTTTCCAAGCATGGCTGTATCACTCTGCTAAACCTGGCAAATATATTCAAATAAGTATACTTGATATTGAACATTAAACCCTCCTGCTGTGGAATATTTCAAGGAACCTGGTCATACATTAGTGAACTCTGATACGAATGGAATTGTGACCATCCCACAATCAAAAATAATTCCCTTCTGATTCCAGACCAGCTCTCCACATGGAAAATGTGTAAAACATTTTTATCTTTAAGGTTGAGCAGAATGGAAACCTGTTGTTCAGGAGCAGTCCTGTTTCATATGTGGCAGTAGAATGACAATTAACATGTGTTTAAGAAAAGAAGGGAGAACTTGAGCTTCAGGATGGACAATTATTTAAGGACATGTGAACTAGGACATGATAGTTGAAGGACATACAGTACAGAATGAAACAGATGACATGGCCTGGAACATTGGAAGTCAGATTATTGAAATATAGTTTATGAACCTTGTCACATGTTCTGCTTATTTTTTTAGTGAAAAGAATTCCATGGAGAGCTGCTTATTGCTAAGGGATTGCACTCTTAACAGTCATTTCTGCTCATCTAGAAAGGGTTATTCATTTACTAACAGTCTTATTACCTAGGAACAGAACCTGGCTCAAAGATGGCAGACCAACTTGGCATAACATGTAGTGCCTTTAGAAGTCTATAGAAACAGAAACCATCAGTAATCACAGTTCCATTCTTTTGTCTGAGAACACATTTGGCTTTGTATAACGCCAAGCTTTTGATTCCAGAGGATTTTTTTTTTTATGACAACAAAATAGAGAATATAGTGGAAGTCTGTTTTTATTAATAAGTGGGAAAAACCTGGAATGAAGGGTCACTTCTGACCATTTTTAAGCAACTGTAAGGAATTTATCTACTCAAATAATTTCTTAAATTACATCGCCTTTGTTATCATTTTGTGAATATACTCACTGTTCCAGATACACAGAGCCATTGTTAACTATGCTAAGACTGCAGAGCACATCCTACAGTAACTGGCAGAAGTCTCAGAAATGAAGGCAAAATAAATGAAAATGTGTCTGCCCATTAAAATAATGGATCTAGTGAACATAGCCTTACAAACTCTACTTGTAACTGCATATCTAATGGTTTAAAACAACCATGAAGAGCGGGGGATTTGTTCCTTATACCAGTCAGTGTGCTATACAGAGACAGTACAGAAAGGCTGGCATTCATAATATTGCATCTTACATACAGTGTTACATAGACATAAATTTTGACCTCTGCTAAAGCAGCAATAGTCATAACTCACCAAATCCCCATCTAAATAGTTTCCTTTATATAATTCTTTTTTCTTTTACCCCCTAAAGAGTGTCTCCACAAGGTGTGTGTATCTATACAGAGAACAGCCAGTGAATTAGCAAGTGCCTATGGATAAAGCTTTTTACTCTTACCTGTGAGTCACTCATTTTATGGACAAACCTATCTGCCTAACATTGTAATCATCCTAAAGCACAGGCAGTTATTTTTGTATTCAAATATCATACCAGATACTTGTAATCGAGTGCAAAAGTTGGTCATGTATGTGGGCAGTTAGACTTTCACTGAAACTGCAGGTGCATGGTTCAAACAGTGCCCTTTGTAAAGGGAAAATAAAACATTTTCTAGTTTTGGAAATGTTTTAAACTGTCAACATACTTGTGATGTGTTAAATTGTCCAGCCTTATGTAGTGTAATTTACCAGATGCTGTTCTGCATACATGATCTATTGGTATTTCAGCAATGTTTGGGTGAAACAACCTTTCAGATTGTTGTGGAAAGTATTCTTCTAAGAGAAAATGTTTCAGTAGTGTTAAATACTCTTGAATTTCTGTCATGTTGTTCTTTAGAAAAATTAATGAGTCACTCTATGTAACCTTCCTGGTGCCAGATCTTGGTTTGCCTTGGGAGCTGGTCATGAGTGCTGGGCCTGGACTGTCAGGACAGGCCGGCTCGGAGGGGCCAGCAGGGCCGGGGCTGGGCTGGGGCTGGGCTTGGCTGGGCTTGGCTCTAGGCATGGCAGGACAGGACAAGGCAGGGCAGGGCAGGACAAGGCAGCACTTGGGCATTGCTCTCCGGGCCCCGGGGCTGACGGAGCCGTGCAGGGCTGCAGCTGGTGCTCAGCAGCACTGGGCTCTGGCACTTCTCTGAACCAACTGGACACCAAAAAGGGGCTGCCTGAGGCGTAGAGCTGAGCTGGGGCAGAAAGTGCCTTGCTGCGTTTTCAGTTCCTCAGTCTCTCTGAGCAAAAGAACGGTTTTATTTCAGATATGAAATCCAAGGAGGATGCTGATGACACCCACAGAAAGCGTGTCGCAACAGCTTGCCATACAATAATGACATCCAAAGACTTACTAAAGAAACGGATTAAAATGTTACAAAACTTTCCAGATGGTTTTCTGTTTTCTCTTGTAATTGGCCATCATAGCTGGTGCAGTTTCCACACCAGATTCTCGTAGACTGGAGGGCTAAGTCTTTCCAAAAGCTGTGCATTTAATGACTAGAGTCAGTTTTCCAGAGACTTTGTGCTACTTGGTACTTTATAGATTTGTGTCCCCTTTCCCCCAGAATAAAGGGCTGTGGTAGTGGATATTTTTATATTCTATTGAAAAGCAAAGGTTGAAAGACAGTAGTTTGTTGAGTGGATTGAGATGTCTGGCTTGCAATTTAAAAAAAAAATTTGTAATTTCTAAGTGTTATTCTAAAAAATGGAACTTTATGTGTATAGTTCTTTTAGAGATTACCCTCATGTGATTTCTCTGGTTTTGGACTGATCTACACTACAAAGTTCTTATTCAAATGCTTCTACTTTGATAGATGGGAAAACATAATTTGTAATGCCACTTCCAGTACTCCACTTGCACCTAAAAGAAATTTTGACTTTACCACATAGGTTTTAAATGGAAGGTTCTATGTAGGCTATAATTGTTGGTTTCTAGTGGAAGTTTTTAAATATAAAAATTAATAGGGAATAAAAAACAACTTAAAATTACTATTTTATCTAAGTTCTTAACAGACAGTTTGAAAATCTATGAATTGTCTACATTTTGAAATAATTAATCATACAGGACTAAGAATCCATTATACTTAAATATTTGTGAAATTTGAACCTTGTACTAAAGATAGAACCTTATGGGTTTGCCTTCTGAGAACTGGGTAAGTAATTGTGACTGAAAAATTTTGGAATTACGGAGCAGCTTGAGACACATGATAGCTATGTACATTTTATATTGGACATTTTACCAGCATTAACATTAGCATTTTTGGTGTCTGGCTTTCACAGAGAATGTCAGCTCATTAGACAAATGCAGCCACAACCAAAACTGGGCAGCCACTGGCCATTCTTAATTTAAATCAGCAACCATTAGAAAAGGCCTGGTATACAGAGGAGGACAGATCTTCAAAATTATGCATTGCCATTTAAGGCTCTGATTACTGCAGTTTCAGCGTGGTTTTGTGAATTAGACACTGGTTTATTCATAAGTTTGGGGGTGTGATTGTTCTCGTGCTCTCAAAGCAATTGAATGCATTTGTACAAGTAAAATAGTGGCAGATAGATGATGTACACAAGGTCCAGAATAATCCACCTTTTGTTTCCTCCACCTGGCATTTTTATATCTGAAAAATGTGTATAATTGCACTTTTTTTCCCCTATAGAAACAGTGTGCAGTGATTTAATTTTTAACGGTAGATGCTGAAGATAATACTCTCTTTCTGAGGTTATGAAAGTATTATTTTAATGATTTATAGAACAGGTCTTGGTATGGTATCTGCATGCAGCATTTTACAGCATAAGGCAAACTAGAAGAAGTTACAATGATATATAATGGTATAAAGCATTTGGGATTAGAGACTGCTGTAGCATCTGTCATTCTGGATCCGCTGCAGTAAAGCAGCCTAGAAACACAAACCTCTGGCATTTTCTGATCCTGGGTAGGAAGTATCTGAGTATTTAGTATCATTTCCTTTTTCCAATTAAACCATCATCAAAGACTTTATTTTAGATGCTGATTTTTCTAAAGCAGGAGAGTGTGTTTCAAGACCAAGAACCATTTCTAGCTGGATTAACATGTAAAAATGTTGGGAAAATGAGGTATTTAACAAAACAGTTACATCAAACATAACTATGTGATAACAGCTTGCCTTGATTTGAAGTTCATCTAGTCTCACTTTGAAAAAAATATCCCATGGAATAGTTGAGTTTGCAGAGAAGTGCTCTTCCCACACACTTTGTATCATTCCAGAGGCATCTTGGTGGCATTTTGGAAATTCCGTGAAACTTGTTGCTGCGTTAGTCCCAGAGCAAGAGTAAGGAATGGAAGCTGGGAGACAAAAGAAGAGACAGAATTCCACGTCTAAAGAAGAATTTGGGAGGAACAGCTAATAGAGACATTGAAATGGAAGCCTTAATGAATGTGTTTGTGACCCAAACTGCTGGCAACCTACTGTTTGTTGTTTTGAGAAACATAAAACCTCCGCTAGCTGCTGGTGTTCTTGGTCACCTGTCAGAATTGCAGTTCAGTGGGAATTCAGTTGTGGTACGTTAACTGGATACATTGTCAGTCGCCTTTATGTGGGTGGTAGTTTGCCCAAGAGCCTGTGCTGTCACTAACAGAAGAATGTTAGGTGTGGACCTTTAATTTGATCATGGCATGCTGGTCAAATAGATTTTAATGTTTTATCTAATGTTAAGTGAACATGGACAACATGTTAAGTGTACAGTCACCACCAGGAAAGAAACATTGCACAATTTTTGGACTAACCCAGTCATCTGGGGTGTGATGTGTTGTCATTCTTGTCTTGTGGCTGACATGGAGGGCCTCATGCTTCTTCAGATACATGACTAATTAGGATAATGCAGTGATACTAATTTTGATGCTTTTCATTCTTAAAGTCTGATTTAGTGCTTGTTTGTTTTAGCACAGTAGAAAAATGGTCACCCTTCTCCACTGAAGTGTGGAGCGACCTCGGGATTCGCAGGCAATTCTGTTGGTGCTGGGTGGCCTGGACTGCTTGGGAAGCAAAGGGAGCTGGGTGATGGGTAAAACTCAGGCAGAAGTACATGGTACTTGGGTTTCCTTGAAATCTTTTTATACCCTGGCCTTCCACTGTTTTGTGGGGTTTTTCCCCCTCTTCCTTTATTCTGTCCTCCAGCAAGACTGGCAGTGATGGCACTTGGTTTGTGAGCAGTGCTGAATGCCCTCAGCTCTCACAGTCACTTTGAAATTCAAATTGAACGTGGATGGAAACTGACCTGCATGTAAAGATCTATGTCCTTGCAGTTATGTGAAGAAAGGGACACTTAAGTGATGAGGTGACTTGTTTGTCTCATCTGCCACCTCCTCTTTCCTCTTCACCCTTCCATTTTTTGCAAGTTGTGAGCCAGTATCAGTAGTACAGTGGCAGTACTGCATTCAGTTATCAGTCGGGTTCCAACATGTTTTTTAGTTCACCAGAGTGCCCCACAAGACCAGCGAGTGCCTCCCTAGCTGGCCCCCTGAGCATTATGAGTTGTGGCAGAGCACGGATAACCTGAGCAAAGGGGTCAGACAGTGATGACAATCTAAAACACCAATTGAATTTGCTTTTGCCTTTCCAGAAGAAAATGGGAATGTGATGAAGAACTGATGGAGAACTATAGGAGGAAAGGAATGTGTGGACGTGGAACTGAGTTGGAAGACTTGTGCGGGAGTGATTAGAGAGTGTAGCTCACAGAGCATTTCAGCATGGCATCCATAATCTGGCCTGTGATTTAATATGGGATCAAGACACTAAAGCTCTGGTACAAATATTTAATGTGGTGATATTGTTGACTCATATTTCAGTGTGTGGCATCTATTCATTGAGACTTTTATGCTCCACTTTTAGAAGTTAAACACATTTAGTTGTATTTAAAATCTGTCTGCATGAAGGGCTAATATGAAATAAAAAATGTCAACAAACCCACACAACCTAGAGTCAGAAAAGTTTGTCTTCTTTGTGACTTAAAACTGGAATTCCATGTGAGTTTTATTCATCCCCCTCACTCGCTTTTCTTGCTAAAGAACTAACAAACGGAAAGGCTCATACTGTCATGATAAAAGATATTTCAAAGGCAGCTACCATTTAGTGTGATTTATTACACAAGAGAAATCATAAGTGTGCTTCTATTATAATTGCAATATGTGTGCACGATCTCATAACAAACAAGTTATACCTGAATTTTTCAAAGAGAAAAAAAACTATGCCTGTAAACCAGAGAGAAGGCTTATTGGAAGAGTTGTTTTTATATTAATGACAAATGTTTGACTTTAAATAGACTGCTTCAACATCTTTGTGTCTTACAGTAATACTGTATTATTTTATATTATTGGGATCAGTGTAGCTTAAGTTTGCCAAAAAAAGAAACACTTTAAATAAAATTAAATTTACTGCTAAACAGCAGTACATTCCAAACATTTATTTGGGTTCTTTGCAAAATTAAGACTGTAAACCTTGCAAAGATTAGGCTTTTATATATGTTCAAGCAGTTTTTGCTTCTGAGAGGGATATATAGATGAGTTGTGCAAGAACTTCTGTTGAGGTTTTTTTCCTTAATCCTAAACAGAATAGACAGGCAGAGGCATCAAAATTTTCGTGTGAGTTTTTTAGGGAAACATAACTGGGATGAACCTCATTCAGTCCTACCTGACCCCGAGGATTTGTTGGTAACCTGCTGCGTTGTCTTGTGCGCTCGCGTGTTTGAGCCCTGAATTAGCAGCGTGTGTCTGAGGAGGCATTACTGCTACTCGTGCCTGGTAGAGGAATATTCTGAATTACTTGAGCTTACGAATGTGCTCCAGTAGAGGGGAGCAGTGCATGCACATGCAGCCCCAATGCCTTGCTAATAAAAACACTGTTTTTTTAAAAAGCTGTATCTGTTCTAGTCACAGGCATTTGTAATAGTTGACCAAACAAAGAAGAAACACATAGTTATCAATCTGGAAATAGCATTTTATTAGAGTTGAGTAATATATTGCTGACCAAATTCATATTAGTTAGTGAGGATCTATGTTTAGCACTGTTCAGGGCCTTCTGTACCTGTACTGTTTGAGATTTCCTGAAGAAGCCTTTGACAGAGGTGAACACTTGAGTGGGAGCACAGTGGAATCAGTCACTTGGCTTCTCTGTGGTTCTTTTATTTGCCCAAGGGTGACAGGAAGTCTTGTGAGGTAGTTAAGTACGAGAGTTCAGTCAGTTGTTAATATTTTGCAGGAGGCCAGCCTACAATCCTCATCGTATTACTTTACCTTTATTTACTGACACAGGCTATGCTAAATAGCTCTTTCAGTAAACTTGACAACATTGCTGCTGAGTTCTGTAATAACAAAATGGGCTGTGACTTCGAATCACAGGCATCATTGATGAACTATGAGATGATTCTTCTTTGTCAATGTGTACTATGCAGTGACAGAACTAACTTAAAACTTCATTATTGTTGTTCCAGTATATAGTTCAGGGCTGTCTTGTAATTTATTGTTGGAATGCATGTAGAAGTGCACGTGTTTCTCATTACAGAACTCTACAATTGGTGTTTTAATCATATTCCACAGAGAATGGAAATATTTCATTTTGGTGATGATCACCACACAGAGATTCTGTTCCTTTGTGGCTTGAACAGAGAGGTTGCCTCAGGCTTTTGGGTTCACATTCTGACTATAATGTCTTGTACTTTGTTTCACTGTACAGGCATTGCAGTATCTAAAGTAACAATGCTGAGACTTTCTAGTGCTGACTCTTCTGCACTTTAGTGCTATGCAGACATATGAAAAGTGCATTTCATTAAGAAAACAATCCGGTAAATTATGACTACTTATACAGATAAATTTTCCACTTGACAGGATTGGAAATTTGGTATAGAGTAGGCAATTTACATTTTAGACTTGCATGATTTGAACTTTGTGGGAGCTGGTCATCCGTATGAGGAGGAAGGGTTTGGCCACCTCTGGCATGTAAAGCCTATTTACTGTCACAGGCTACAAAACTGTAGCCAACAATGTGCTACCTTATTCTTAGCAAACCATCAGGGGTTTTTTGGTTATATTGGCTTCCGTGCGTTTATTCCATGACTGGTATTCAGGTGCAAATGTTTCCCTTTCTGCTTATATGCTAGGTTAATAGTGTAGGTTAATGCAAGCTGATAAGAGTAATTTGTGTTCAGACTGGCTATCAGACTGGCTTGGGTGGGTGGGAAAGGCACAGAGTGATAACTTTCTGTTCACAGAAAGGCCTACCTACTTTGGGAATTTCTGTTCTGATCGGAGAAGTTTGTGACAATCAGCTTTATTTTAAAATCTATTTAAATAGTATTTTTGTGTATCTGTGCTTGCTGGGAAAAATGTGCTAGCAACACAGGAGGTCACAGTTTCTCAGACAGCTTGCTCAAGTAATCCAGGTGCAGTAACATGAAGAGAGATGAAGGAAACTACTATGGAAAACATGGTAATTGACTTGCTTTCTTACCACAATTCAAAGTGCCTGATGTAAACTTCACGTATTTCAACTGTGTTATTTCAGTTAACTTTAATGGACTTGGACCCAGCCATCAAATGGTTTTCTGTAACTTCTTCAATTATTAACAACATTCTAATTTTTTATGGCATGACATTTGTTAGTTTATTTAAATTGCACATCAAAGGTAAATTTTACATGTATATATAGTCGATTTTTATTTTAGGTGAGTAATTTAGAGTTGCTTTTTCAAATTATTTACAGTGATTAAGTGTAACAACTTCATATGCTGTTTGGAGTTAGAATTGGTAAATGAAATATCTTGTGAGCTATTTCTTCTAATGACATGCTTCAACACACAGGAGTTTCCTATTATAAAGCAGCCTGTGGAATAGATCTGCCTCAACTGCAAAGAATTATTATAATCTCAGTTTTAAATCTTAGCAAAAAATGTGTCAGTCATCCCTCACCACTGCTTCTTCCCTTAATGCCTACCAAACTGCTAAAGATTGTAATTTGCCTTCTAAATGCATTTGGGCTTTTGTAGCAAGGGAAGTGATTTGCTTTTACCAGGAGCTATGTGGATACTGGGAGCATAAGTAATTCCCATATCAACCCCAAAGAATTTTCTGAATTTTTAAAGAATAGTAGTAATTAAGTAAGGAATTTGATATCTCATTTAGAAAAATGAGATGAAACAAACAGCATTTTTCTTCTGTTGTTCCATGAAACTGATTACAGTTGTGTTCAGCTGTGTCATATTTTGGTAATTAATGTTTCAGGGATGCTACCAAGTGCTTCTGATAGTGAATTTTAGTATATTTCTTGCTTAAAATGTTATCTTTTCCTCCCATATTCTGTAATGGATTTGTCCCAAGAGCTCAGTGCCAGAGAAGGTGGTGTGAGCAATGTGGCACTGCCACCCTGAGTGCACAGGCTGCTGGTGTGAGGAACAGTTCTTGGGAGAGGTTTGCACCACTGCAACAATTTTACAGCTGTTAGTGGCTGTTACGATCTCACAGCTTCACCCTTGATTGTTGGAGGTGAAAGTCTCCATTTGAATCAGACTGCCCTTTCTGGAGTGCTTTGTTTTTATCTTCTTACCTATTTGATCCATTTGGCAGTCTCTGTGCTGAGTCGTGGTGCATTTTCCTCTTCTCTTCCCAACAGGTATTTGTCTAATCCATTCATAAAAGCGTGGGATAATGAAAATTCTAATGTATGTTTCAGTGTATATTTGTATCCTGAAGGATTTTCTAATGCCTAATCTAAATCATCTTTTCTGTGAATGAAGTTACCTTCTCTGTGTCACAGAGGAAGCTGAGAACAACTGATCACTGTCAGTTGTGTATTGAAGTTCATAGTCATTTACTGCTTTTCTGTAGACCTTTTAGTTTCTTCTTTTTTATCAGTCCCTCTACTGTTTCCAGTTTGTTTGTATCTAGTGCCATGATCTAGAAATAGTTGTTCATCTGAAGCCTCACGTCGCCAGGCACAAGAACAGTAACTTCATGAGTCATGCTCACACTTCTTGAAGGAGTGGTGCTTTTTATGCAGGCTTTGCTTGACTGACTCATTCTCTGTTTGTAGTGTGCTATAATCCTTTAGGATTCTTCTCAGCAGTGTTTTTGAAAGTAATTATTCTGTATGGATTTCTGAATGGAGTTTGTCTTTATAACTTTGGTTAGTTTACAAAAATCACTTTGAATTGTTGTTTATCAAAAGCCGTTTGATTCTGTCTCCAGAAGTATTTTAACACTTGTCACCTGCGTAGTTTCAGAGTGCTCATTCTGCTTCATTGTTCTGATTTTTAAGGAAAACTTTGAATGGCTTTGGAGGGTAAGTTCCTCTGGTAGTGGGACTGAGCTAACTACGAACATTCAAGAGTGAGAACTTTGAGTCTTAATGGATGACTCAGTGAAAATGTTTGCCCTGAGAAGCATAGACTGTAAGAAAGAATTGTTAGGAATGGACTGAGGTCAGATAGAGTAATTTTAGAATTGTATAAATCTCAGCCCACATTTGTGGTGAATCTCCTGTGCAGTTCTGGCCCTTCCTTTTTTGCTGATCTATAGTAGCACTATAAAAGGTATCGAAAGGGAATGTAAGCATGACCAAAACTATGAAATGGCTTGTGTATGAGAAACATTTGAACAGACTAGGACAATTGAAGATAGACAATTAAGGAGGAATATAATAACTTGTAAAATTATTGGTAGCATTATGCAGTAGAGTTATAAGCTGCTTGACTGCAAGTTTAAAGCACACAAAAAGAGATGGAACTTAAACGGTTTGTTAACATGTAATACTCTGATATAGGACATTTGCAGATTGCTAAAGGGTATACAAGTTAAATAGAGATTTATGAAATGAATTAGAAAGAAATTCACTCACAGCTAATAAATACAACCTTTAGTTAAGAAAAGTGAAGTTGCAAATCTCTGTAATCTCAGTTTTAGGGAAATACCATGATATTTCTCCTCAGATATGGCCCCTTGTAAGATACAGGGTATGGGTTCAGTGGATTTTTTCTTTGTGATCTGGTGTGGCTGTTCTTACGTGCCAAACTTGGGTCCTGCGTGAGCAGTGAACAGAGGCTCACTCCAGTGTGCCTTAAGGCCAGAACCTGTCCATTGGGAATGATGTTACAGGCTCTGATTTGTTCTGGAGATAAGTTGTTTTCGTAGAATTCGTAGAAATTTTTATTTTGTAGAATTTCCTGTTCAAAAAGGCTTTTCAATATATGGGTGTTGGCCCAGCATTAGATACTGTGTATGGTGCACTTGCTTCCTAGATCATGGTAGGTACCTGTGTCACAGCCTTATTTCTTTCACTCCCCACCATTGCTGTCATACATCACTTCAAAGTTTTAGCTTTCTCAGTCTCTGCTGTGTTAAAATATATTTGTTGCAGGAGTTGGTTAAGGTGGACCCGAACACCTCAGATGAAAGGCAAATAGAATTTAATCATCTGTTGTGTTTATTGTACTGGTCTGTGTGGATTTTGATAAGGTTTCTCTGATATAAACCAAGAACAAAGTCTGGCATTTAGTTAAAAAGTAAATTCTGCTTCTGATAAGTTGCTGAATTCTTCTCTTAATTGAGGAAAATAAGTATTTTTCTGTGGGTGCAGGAAGACTTAGGCTGGTAACACCTTTTAGTACCAGGTACATTCGTAAGAGGAGATCCTTAAGATGGCAGTGAAAAGCACTCTGAAACAGTAATTCGTATTGAATAGTTGACATTTGAATGAAGAAGTAACTTTCCATTGCACAAAGTTTAGTTCAGTAAATCTCCATAAATACTGAAATTTAAAAAAATCACATAAAACTGAATAGCTGGCTTCAAAAGGAAAAATCCAAATTCTGATCTGCTGATTGCAGAACTGCTTCTTTGTTTTCATACAGTAGCTCTAAACTTGAAAATTTAAATTTGACCATGAATTTTTGTTACTCTTTGGCAAGTGACTTCATGCTGTAATTGTAATTCATCTTATTCAAGTCCACATTGTAAGCACAGATTGCTAGGTTAGTGTTTGGGAGATTCTTAGTATGAATCACAGAATCATAGAATTAACTGGGTTGGAAAAGACCTCCGAGATCATCAAGTCCAACCCTTGGTCCATCTCCAGTCCCTTTACCAGATCATGGCACTCAGTGCCACGGCCAATCTCAGTTTAAAAACCTCCAGGGGTGGGGAATCCACCCCCTCTCTGGGCAGCCCATTCCAATCCCTGAGCACTCTCTCTGCAAAGAATTTCTTTCTGATCTCCAACTTAAATTTCCCCTGGCAGAGCTTGAGCCCATCATGCCCACTTGTCCTATTGCTGAGTGCCTGGGAGAAGAGACCCACCTGGCCAGAGTGCCTGGGAGAACCCCCACCTGGCCAGAACTTCCATGGTTTGCTTATGTGCAGAGTGAACCAGTTGGAACTGTGCTTACCAGAATAGCCACATTAAAAAAAACATGTCACATTTGACTCGTTCCATCTGCAAGGTCTTGCCAGATGTTGCTGCCTGTTTCTTAGGAGGAACCTGACTTGGCCTTCTAGTCATTCTGAGAGTCATAGAAAGCAACAATGATCTCAGAGCTCTATGTATGAATAACCAACTTCAAAACCTGCTTTGCTTCCTGTACTGGGATAAGTGGTGGGTGCATCCACCTGACAGTTGGAGAAGGTGCTTGAAACATGTGCTCTTCTGCCTGCTTTACAAAAACTGCTGCACTTATACCCCCTGTGCAGAGCAGTGCAGAGCAAAATCAGCACAACATTTGTGCAGTTTCCATCTGTGCTTTGTCATTTGATAATCCCAATCCAAACAAGGCAAACTTAATCTCTATGTCTATAAAGTCCTGTAAAGTAAGAATAACTCTGCAGGCTTCTTAAATATAACACTAAGTAGAGACAACTGTTCTGCTGGTGTGGAATGTAGTGCTCCAAGGCATGGTGGAGTTTAAGATCCTCAGGTCAGCAAGGAGGGCCTGCAGCAAGCTCACTGCCCTTGACTTCAGGAGAGCAGACTTTGGCCTCTTCAAGGACCTACTTGGTAGAGTCCCATGGAATAGGGCCCTGGAAGGTAAAGGGCCCCATGAATGCTAGCTGAATTTCAAGGATTGCCTCCTCCAAGCTCAGCAGCAATGCATCCCAACAAAGAGGAAATCAGGCAAAAATGCCAGAAAGCTTCCATGGATGGATAAGGAGCGGCTGAGCAAACTCAGAGTAAAAAAAGAAACTTGCAGGAAGTGGAAACAAGGGCAGGTGGCCTGGGAGGAATGCAGGGAAATTGGATGGCAAGCTAGGGACAAGGTTAGGGAAGTCAAGTTAGAATTGAATCTGGCCAGAGATATTAAGGACAACAGGAAGGGCTTCTAAAGATATATTGCAAGCAAGAGAAAGACCAGGGTTGATGTGGGCCCTCTCTGAAAGGAAGCAGGAGACTTGGCTGCCCTGGACAACGAGAAGGCTGAGGTTCTCAACAACTTCTGTGCCTCACTTCTGGACTGCATGTGCTCCAGCCATGCCACCCCATTTGGGAGAGGCAAATGCAGGGATTGGCAAAAATGAAGACCCTGAGCCCACTGTAGGAGAGGATCAGGTTTGAGACCATCCAAGGAAACTGAATGTGCACAAGACCATGGCACCTGGTGAGATTCATCTGCAGGTCCTGAGGGACCTGGCACATGAAGTTGCTAAGCCACTATCCATCATTTTTGAAAAATCATGACAGATAAAATCTGTGATGACTGAAAAAAGGCAAATATAACCCCCACCTTTAGAAAGGGGGAAGTGGAAGACCCAAGGAACTACAGCCCAATCAGCCTCAACTCTCTGCCGGGCAAGTTCATGGAGCAGATTCTCCTGGAGACTATGCTAAGGCACTTGGAAAACAAAGAAGTGATTGATGACAGCCAGCAAGGCTTTTCAAAGGGCAAATTGTGCCTGACAAATCTGGTGACTGTCTGTGATGGGGCTGCAGTGTTGGTGGATGGGGAAGAGCAACTGACATTGTCTACCAGGACTTATGCAAAACATTTGACACTGTCCCACATGACATCCTTGTCTCCACAATTGGAGAGACGTGGATTTGATGGACAGAACACTAGAGGGATAAAGAACTGGCTGGATGGCTGCATGAAAAGAGTTGTGGTCAGGGTCTCCTTGTCCATGTGGAGACCAGTGCCAAGTGGTGTCCCTCAGGTCAGTGTTGTGTTTGATCCTGTTCAACAGCTTTGTCAACAACATGGGCAGTAGGATCAAGGCACCTTCAACACGTTCACTGACAACACAGAGCTGTGTGGTGCAGGGAAGGGATGCCATTCAGGGGGACCTTCACAGGCTGGAGAAATGGCCAGTGTAAACCTCATGAAGTTCAACAAAAACAAGTGGAGCATCCTACACTTGGGTCAGGGCAATCCCAGACACACCTAAAGACTGACTGGAGAAGAGACTGAGAGTAGCCCTGCAGAGAAGGACTTGGGGTGTGATGGTTGATGAAAAACTCAACATGTGCTGGCAATATGTGCTTGCAGCCCAGAAACTAGTGGAATCATGGGCTACATCCAAAGGAGTGCGGCCAGCAGGTTGAAGGAGGGGATTCTTCTCCTCCACTCTGTTTTTGTGAGACTCCCACCTGGAGTCCTACATATAGTTCTGGTGCCCTCAAAACAAAAAGGACATGGAGGTATTGGAGTCTATGAAGTTGATAACAGGTCTGGAGCAGCTCCCCTATGGAGACAGGCTGATAAAGCTGGGGCTATTCAATGTGGAGAAGAGTAGGTTGCGTGGACACCTCATAGGAACCTTCCAGTATCTGAAAGGGCCCTACAGGGTAGGTGGAAATGGTCTCTCTGTCAGCGATAGGACAAGGAGTAATGAGTACAAATTAACAGGAGAAATTTGTGTTAGATATTAAGAAGAAATTCTTTACTGTGAGGGTGGTAAGACACTGCAACAGATTGCCCGGGGAGGTTGTGGATGCCCCAGCCTTGTCAGAGTTCAAGGCCAGGTTGAATGGGGCTCTGAGCAACCTGGTCTAGTGGGAGGTGTCCCTGCCCATGACAAGAGCGTTTGGGACTAGGTAATCTGTAAGTTCTTTTACAGCCGCTTTAACATTCTGTTATTCTAGAGAAGAGTCAGAAAGACTCAGCCTCTCACTCCAGAGAGGTAGGTTCACTCACTGTCAGACACACTTAGCACGTGACTGAGACACAGTCCCTGTCTCAGATGTATTGTGAACCCTGTGCACGGGTGTAGTCACAGGATGTACATTAAAGGTAATGCATTATGTGATAACTGTGAGACCCTCAATATTTTTAAGATAGAAGAAAAAAGCTTTGATCTCATACGCAAAAGCTGAGTAATTGTATTGGTGAATTACTGATACTGGCCACATGAAATGATTTTAACAAAACTGATTAAATAGGAAAATATGGAAGATATTTTTCAAAGACTGGTGTTAACACCCCTCTCTGGATAGATTTTTTTCAAGATAAGGGTATGTTTTTATACTGTTTTATTTTAAATGCAGGTGAACCAAGGAAATTTGACCCGAAGTTCAGAGGACCTATTCATAACAGGTAAATATGGCAGCTCCTTCTGTTACATTCTTTTGGTTTGCAGTGAACAGGGGATAAAAATTTTTTGTTAACAAAACTTCTGAATTTGATTCTTCAAGTCTCCTAAATCCAGAAGACCATCTCTACTTGCCTTGAAGGATGTGGATGTATGATTACTGGGGAATATTAAACTGTGTGTTCTAAAGTTCTTTCAGTTTAAATGCCAGTTCTGTGTGTCTCGCTTTGACTAGTACCTGCTGTCTTACCTTGTGCTGGTGTAAGCAGGACCATTCCAGGTGCTGTTATATTTTGGCTTGCCACAGCCATGTGATGCAAACCGTCTTGTCTCCAGACAGCACAGGACTGTCACACTCTGTTCTTCACTTTGCAGCTGCTCTTCCTGCTCCCATAGTCACCTCGCCAAGGGCCTTAGTTCTCTCTCTAGAGAATGGCCTGGTCCTGTGCTGTGACATTTGTACTGTGGTTGGCCAGCAGGTCAGTCCCTGGCAGGAAATCGGTGGTGCTTGAGCAGTGACAACAGTGAAGTGCTGTCAGTGATGTGTTACTGGGTGTCACTGCTGCCACTCAGCCCTGAAACTCTTACTTGAGTGACCAGTTTTTGCATGCATGGAGAGTGTTGCTGAAGTGAGTGAAACTACCTAGAGTTCTGTGGACTGCAATTTAATAGTATTTCTAAGCAGTCTGTTACTGTACCTTTCACATGCATGGAGAGTGGTGAAACTTGGGTGATGGTATGCCAGGGAATTTATCTTGTTTGTACTGTTACTGTGTGATGTAGTCAGTAAAAAACTGGTTTTGCACTGTGGCTTGTTGTTACATCTGTGTAGTTGCTTCTGTATAGTGACAGCTTTTGCAATTCCAGGTGTATTTATGTGCTATTCCAACTGTACATTCCACAGCCTCTGCTTAAAAACACAACCAAATGAATACAATGCACCACCACTATACCACCACATATGTTCAGTGCATTTTATTTATAATGCTTTGGGGAGATAGTGTTGGCAACAATATAAAAAATTGTCAGTTCCCTACATATTAAGAGTATGGGTTCATTGTACAGCAGGCCATAAGAAAGTGGTAGGTATCTTGATGCTTATTGAACATACATGCAATAAGGTACTCTTGCATTTAGGTTCAATATGCAAATGGCTTGCCTGACCTTTGAGGTTGTCAGTGCAACACTGTGCAGGACACTATAGACATGCCCTTGCAGTCATTTAAGGTTGTTATTGATTTTTCTTAAATACCATGAATGAATTGGAGGGGTTTTTATTATTTTTTTCCAATTACTATGATCAAATTATTAGGAAACCACACTCTTTCAAGCATATAAAGACTATCTAGTTTCTGTGAACAAAATACCTTCTTAGAAGATACTCCAAAGAGTTCAAAAGGAGGAAAATGGGACTCTTCTTTGAATTTTTTTCTGACTTTGGGATTTCCCACTTGCCTGTAGGAGAACAGTTTCTGGGAAGCTGACAGCATGCAGTTTTTCCCAGACAAATGAGCACTAGTAATGGATATGTGAGTGGGGGACATGGCTGTTTGTACACCTTGCCATAACTGGCATAGCTCTGTGTACAGTGTGGGTGGGAAACACCTAGCTTTGCTTTCTGATGATAAAATAATTTGTCCTGTGCTTGACTTCTTGTCAGTTTTAATTGGTCAGGGGAAAAGTTTGTCTTCATTATTGAAAAATGGAAAGGGTGGTTTTCTAGGAGGATAGGCTGCTGATTGTACATATCAGCATTGAAAGGTTCAGAGACAACTGGTAGAGATCCCATCTCGTCATCGTGACTGCTGAAGCTGATGCAGTTTTGAAAGTGCTGTAGAGTAGAAATGATTTGAAGTTGTTCACCAAACTATCCCCCAAACCACCAAAACCCTGAAAAACAGGAAGCCAGTTTTTAATGATGGTTTATTAATATCTGTTAAAGAACTAATTGCTCCCACAATTTTGTCAAATGGATCCCCTGCAAGACCAGTAAGTTATCTGATTTTCTTTTTTTGATAGAACAGAGCTGTTTCAAGTGGTTTTAAGTGTTGGAGCAACGGTGGGTAAAAGGAGCGTTCAGCAAGACAATGTGTATAGTCTTTTGCTAGTACCATCATTCTGAAGAGGGTTGTGTGGAGTTTGATATATTTCATGCAAACATCTTTTTGCTAAAAAGGATTAAGATGCAATGACTGTGTTGTTCGACTAAGCCAACCAATTCATGAAAATACAGGATTGCAGTCCTTTGAGGTTTTCCCATACTCACTTTGCACTCTTCAAAACTGTCTGCTGCCTCTGTTCTCCATAGAAATGTTAGTGTACAGTGGAAGTACTCATTGAAAACGTGGATTGTATCTAACCTAAAGGTAGTTCTGAAATATACTTCTTTGTGACAGAGCCTCCTGCCAGAAAGATCTGGCTTGACTTCACTTCACTTAGTAGTCAGTGCTGCAGATGAAAGTGTGTTACCACTTAGAAGGTTCATTAGTTTACAGGTAGAGTAAAATTGCTGAGAAAGCATCTAAGGAAATCATAGAATCATTAGGGTTGAAAAAGACCTCTAAAATCAAGTCCTACCTTTTATCGTGGGCAATTTGTCAGTGTTTTTCCTGATGAAATGTAGAGAGTTAAAATCTAAACTAGCATTTACTGTCCTTAGTGAGAAGAATAAATTGGAGAACCAGAATGATAAGTTATTTATCAGTTTTATTGTTCTCAGCAGCAGATCTATAACAGAGAACAACACTGCAGTTTTGTGATACTATCATTTGAACACACACTGTTCTTGTCTGTGTGGGATGTATTTCTTCTTCTCCAAAAGCTAGTAATTTTAGAAATAAATAGAAACAGTTGTTTAGAGAGTTGGTCCTAATTAGTGAAATATCTATGATACTGCCAGTGAGACTTTGTATGCAGTTTGAATAGAAATGAATTTAAATTATAGTTTAGGGATTTTATTAAGAGTTCCTATATGTGCATTATTATCAGAAAATACTTGTAAGATTTTATGTATTGTATCCACCAAATGAGCAAGCTTACAGGTGGAAGCATTAACTGTTCGATTTCTCAGCTCAAAATGATGTAGTGGGAGTTTTGGTAGACAACTCTATAGAAAATAGAAAATTCTGGTGTTCCCTGTCAGTCTGAACTGGAGATGCAGACCTTCCTCAGACCAGATTTGATGATCTGAATTCATATGAGACAAAATCTAGCACATCATATTTTAAGTCTAATCCAAGACCAGGCTGGATTGGGCTTGTAGTCTATCACAGATAAATGTTTATAACTAAGCACTCTTTTTCATTTCAGCCCCAGTGAAGGGAGGGATCTTCAGAGCTATTCATGTCATAGTATGGCACAGTAGAACGTCACCTTGACACAATACGACTTAGGGAAGTTTCAAAACACAAGTTGTTAGTTAGGGAGGAGGAACTCAGAAGTGAGGACACAGGTGATCACCTTCATGATGGTCAGCAGTGTTGAAAGGGGTAACCTGCAAGTCACACAGTGAATGTCGAGCCTCTTCTTGCTCTCCGTGTTTGCACAGTGCTGCGCTCAAGACTATTTGCAGGTACTATTGCTGTTAACTAATAAATGTCACAGTTTCTTGCTCATGTAGCATCTTGAGCACAGTTACACTTGTGACAAATTGGACATGAAACTGCCAAACAGAGAGAGGTTCTGCTCAATCATTTTAAGTCAGGAGCTGTTGGTGAATAAATGTCTTTTATGCACTAATACTCTGTGGATGATTTTAACTGTGCATTCATTTATTTGTTAGGATACCATTACATGCACGAGGTATCCTTTGCATGCACTGCCACATGTAACACAGCAAGAGAAGCCAAGAAGCCAGTACGTTTCTGACAGGTGGTGGAAAGCAAAAAAGACTGGATAATTTCTGATTAGGTTTCAGTAATAAGCATGGGATTCCAATATCTCCTGTTCAGGAAGAGGCAATTCCCACCATACCAGCTCCTGCAACTTTGGAAACTCCCAGAATCTTCACCATAAAACCATATGTCTTTACAGATTTATCTTAATTAAGAAGCCTTACCTTTTTTCCCTCTCTTGTGGAGCATTGTATTTATGAGTTACTGTTAGGATCTCACTGAAAGTGAGCTACATGAGCTAACAATGATGTTAAAAGGAGACAGGGTTTTCACCCATAATATCTGGTAAAATAAGCAGTTATTTTATTTAAACAACTGTTAGTCTTTATGAACTGTTTTAAATTTTTTCTAAAGCTGCACAACAAAACATGTATGTACTTTTGTAGTAGTATTAGTAATTATATAACCATAGCATTTAGCAACAGTGAGTTTTAATAAGTATTGTACAAACAAAGAACATAAAATTCTGAATTCTGATGAATTGTTTATGGGTACTTGTAGCTCTGCAAAACTTTAAAAGGAACCTTTAACACAATTGGGTATAACCTTCAATTGCATTTAGGTATCATATAATGAGACCTGTGCAAATTGAACTGGAAGAGGTTTTTGAGACTATAGGAGTTGTAATTAAAAATATTTATGGTGCCATATTTCTCCTGAGACATCTTGAATTAAATGTTGTACCCTTCAAAATGGCTCTCGTGGGATGAAAGTCAAGCTTGAGCAGTATCAGAATTGATTCTGAATGGAGGATGAGAAAATGAGAAGCATTGTTTTAGCATCACTGCTTCTACTTTGAGCAGTTGTCCTTTCTTAGGTTACTGTCATATTGGCCTTGAGTCCTGTACCACTTTGGCCTCACTAAAAGTTTATTACAGTTAAATTACAAAGCTGTGGCTCTTAGAGAAGTTCACAGGATTTTTCATTCCTTTCCACACTGGAAAATGCATTTCAAGTTCTCCAACTTTTTAAAACATCTGCCCTTTTATCTCTTTTATGTTAAACAATAATGGTTTTTTTGTTAGAGGAAATACAGGTTGGAAAACAGAAAGAATGGCAGATGCTGCAAATGCGTCTTTGTTCTGAGGCAGATGTCCTGTAGTAGGTCATACCATAAGTGATCTCATGGGTTTAATGTTGTTTTAACAATACTTAAATCTGTTCCTTAATATGTTCTTATTGCTGTGTACCATGAAAAAGGCATGCACATGTATTTGCTGATCTTGCTGCAAAAACAGGGCCTCACACCTCAAACAAGAGTTTAGGACTTTTGCTAAGTGCTGGTCCAGACAACTCATTCAGATGTTGAAATACCCTAAGACGTGAGTGTTTTCAAAGGGTCATATTAAACATATTATTTTTAGAAACTGTTTGTTTTTGTCCCTAGGCACTGCACAGACATTATTTGCTGTGTGATCTTCATAGTTGTCATTCTGGGTTACATTGCGTTAGGAGTTGTGGGTAAGTAAACACAGGTGGTATAGTGGTGCTTTTCTGCTAGAGGGAAGCAGCTTTGTGAATGTTAGAATTTTTAACTCAAATGCCCTTTTGCTTGTGTTTATGTAAAGCTTTCCAATCAATAAGTAATGCCTTTGAAGCTGCAAATAATGAACTAACATTCAGTGTCTGTGGTGATTCACATTTCAGCCCAGATAAGAGAAGGCTCCAGGGAAATTTTAGGAGTCCCTTTCAGTGACTAAAAGGGCTCTAAAAGAGCTGGAGAAGGTCTTTGGACAAGGACATGGAGTGACAGTACAAGGGGTAATAGCTTCTAAACTGACAGGGCAGGGTTAGATGGGATTTTGGGAAGAAATTCTTCCCTGTGAGGATGAGGCCCTGGCACAGGGTGCCCAGAGAAGCAGTGGCTGCCCCATCCCTGGAAGTGTCCAAGGCCAGGTTGGAGGAGGCTTGGATCAACCTGGAATAGTGGAAGGTGTCCCTGCAATGCCAGCATCGTCTGTGAACACTCAGATTTGTCTGTAGAATTAGCTCCTCTTCTTTCCTCTTGTAATAACCGTTATTTTTTAAATCCATTGCATCATATTTTGGATACTACCCAGATATGCCTTGAAGGTAAAAAGTGAACTGGCTTGCTTTCTTACTGCCTCATCCATATCTTGGTTCTGTTTAATGAGCTTTGCATTTTAGTTTTTTATTAGGAAATCAGCGAATCAGTTGTACTCTTCAGTGGTGATCAACAAAGCATAAAATGGTACATTAAAAGTGATATATTTTCATGCTATCTAGTTTTAACTATTAACAGTGTGCACTTGAATAAAATGTTAATAGGTCTGTGTATCCTTTGCAGCTTGGGTGCATGGCGACCCCAGGAAAGTCATTTATCCAACTGACAGCTATGGGCAGTTCTGTGGTCAGAAGGAAACCCTTAATGAGTGAGTACTAAATCCATTCACATACCTTTATTACTCATGTGCTGTGAATAAGATGTGAAATTTCAAATCCCTCTGTCTGAGAGACAACAACACTCTTGCTATATTTGTGCCAAATAAAGTTGAGAAATATATTAATTTCCTGGTGCAAATCCAAACCTGAATTTTTACTGTCTTTGAGTCATTTGTATCATTCAGAGAACATTTTTGGTAAAGCGTCAATATAACTTAAGAATTACATCAGCAGCTGCATAGAAAGTGACAACTTCAAACTGCTATAATTTGGGTAATCAGTAACCTGTTGATTAATTCTGTATCCTCCTTGGGCTAAGAGTAGTCTTAAAGCTTTGGAGCCTGGTTCATCGTTTGTTTGAACATGCACCAAACAACAGAAAAGACTGTAATGAAAAGCTCTTGTTTTTTTCTGATGCTTATCCAGTGCCAGCAGAGAGGAAACGGTGTGGTCTGGGAGAGAGGCAGCTGTAACCACACCCTCCTGGGGTAAACAGGAGGTAAACAGAGCCAAAGGGCTCTATTTACTTACATCTGTTTTCCAGTCTTTTTAAATTTTGAATTGTAAGTGGTAAATTAATTAGTTGATATCAGCAGGGTACTTCTACATGAAAATAGCCAGTCAGCGAAGAAAGATGTTGCATCAGTATTTTCTCTGTAAATCTAAGTGGTTTATGAAACAGAATTTAAAAAAGTTTGCTTTTTCACTCACCTTCTCCCTTTTAAAAGGTAAGTATTAGATACTGTCGAGAAACTATTGAAGAACGAAGACATTTCAGTCCAAAATTGTATTCTATGATCTAAAGAAATAGCAACTAATGATAGTGAATTGGTTTTGCCAGGATGCCTATTCTTTTAAATAGTGAATGGCAGAACATACTTAAGTGAAAACAAATTAACCTGGTAAATTGTCAGGGAGTTAATCCCAGTTTTAATGGGAGCTTGAATGTGCGGTGGTGCTATATAATGGCTCTGAAGGCATAGCCATGGTCAGCAATTGGTGGGAGTCATGTGCTGGTAGGAGATAGAGGATGTGTCTGGACTGGGGGATGCAATGAGGAGATATGGAAACAGGACTGGTGTCAAGTCCCCAGGTAGAAGAGGGGGCAGCCTTGTTAGCTGAAGCACCACCCTTCCTGGTTAGTACTGCCATCCTGCTCCCAAGGCATTGCCACAGTGGGGTCAGTGGTGGCTCAGATGCTGCTTACTGGGTTCTCTTGCACATCACAGAATCATAAAATGGCCTGGGTTGGAAGGTTAGTTCATCCAGTTCTACCCCCTGCCATGGGCAGGGACACCTTCCACTATCCGAGGTTGCTTCAAGCCCCATCTGGTCTGGCCTTGGGCACTTCCAGGGATGGGGCAGCCATAGCTTCTCTGGGCAACCTGTGCCAGGGCCTCACTACCTTTTATAGGGAAGAATGTTTTCCCAGTATGTAATCTAAACCTTCCCTTCTTCAGTTTGAACTCATTCCCCTTTGTCCTGTCACTCGAGGCTCTTGTAAACAGTCTCTTTCCATCCTTCAGGTCACCCCTGAGCCTTCTCTCTTCTCCAGGCTGAGCAATCCCAGTTCTTATAGAAGCGCTTCATCCTTCTGATCAACTTCATGGCCTTTCATAGGCACAGTGGGGCATATATGCACCATTATTTCTTACAGGTACACTGCACAGTCCTGGCATGGCTTTGCAGTCCTGTGTAAAAAAGAGCAGGACTACAGCCATGTCATCTTCGCTAGAGCTCTCCGAGAATTTTCTGGCATAGCAAGGGTTAACAGTGTATTTTACTGTCTTCAAAACCCAAGTCTTTAAATCAAAAGATCTCTTGGGGTCCTCAGTTTCCAGCAAATCTAAACAGAAGTGAAAGCTACTGCAAGGACCCAAGTTTCAGTAGCTGTCAAGTGTGTGGGTTCTGGGCTGCAAACCCCTCAGACTGACCCCTGTTTATATCAGAGGGGGTTTATCAGTGTTATTAGTAGATGCTGTTATTCTGTTTTCTGTCCAACTGCTTTTGGTTTCCAACCATAAAAAGCTTCTGATTTGATTTGGTGCCACCTTCTGATCAACAAAAATTAGATAGCTTTTACAGTGTAGCATTTACTGATGGTGAGTTTGCATGCAGTGTGTTCACAGGATGTGCAGTAGAAGCGCAGAGACCATGGTGGTTTTTGCAGGGTTATTTTACAAACCTCACCCCTTCTAGGCAGGACTACAGACACGTGAATTCTTTCAGCTTAAAACCTTACTGTGGAAAAAACTCAAAATTAGAATTCTTTAGAACAAATACTTCTGGTTTCAGACATGTCTGTGGGACATTCAGGCTCTGCTTGTTATTTTTTTTACCTTGTGTTTGCAATATGGACATTCACAGTAATAGAATTTAAATATCAATGTATGCTATAAATTTTGGAATGGTAGAGTGTATAAGCAACTGTATTTATGACATTATCTTATATCCACTCCCATAGGAACAAGACCATTTTGTTTTACTTCAACATTCTGAAATGTGCCAGTCCAGTAGTGCTAATAAACCTACAGTGCCCTACGACACAGGTGAGTGAAATACAGAGAGAAAATGTTTTCCCTGCATCTTCATCATGGTACTTAAGAACTAGAAATACACTTGTTTGGATTTAAAAATTACTGTTAATATTATTCAAAATAGAACATGATTGTTTTATAGATGACTTGTAGCACACAGTCCTGTAGCCCATGATGGTCAGAGAAATTAAATAGAAATGCATAAGATCATGTGTTTTTGATAAGAGTTGACAAAAACAGTCTGCTGAGTTGAATACAGCAATGTGTTACTTATGAATTCATCACAGGCAGTTATCCAGTAGTATTCAGTGCATACAGAAAATTGATTGACACCTGTGATTTTCAAAGCTAGACATGTTCAAGAAAATGTGCATATTGCCAGTGTCAGGACTACATGGGTGTGGTTAGAACCTATGGCACTTTGAAAAGTGAAGATTTTGAAAGCTTGTTCTTACCTTATGCCACACTTTGTCCTCCTTTGCTGTGCTGCATCTCCTCATGAAACTGTGAAATAAACCCAGTCACTGAACTTGTGTGGGTTAAAATTATCCTCCTGATATTTTTTTATGAGACCATGTTCCTGACCTGGTTTCTTGAATAACTGTACAACCAGTTAGGTCACTTCATCTTAGGAAGGAACAAGTTATAGCACAGAGTAGGTCAGAGGAATTAGGTGCAGGACTGCTCTGATTCGACTTTGCCACCAAAGTAATTGTGAAATGCAGTTGCACTGGAGGTGACAGATCATGGTCTCATCCATCTTGACAGCATTCAGTGAAGTCGTGTTAATTTGCATGTTTTTTACACAGTAACCACTTTACTGCTTGCAAATGTTAGTTGTCTGCTTACTTGACTACCATTTAAAAATGTTTCCCATTCCCACTTGCCCTTACTCTTAATCCCTATCCTTGGTTAGATATTTCTTACTTACCAGTTTGTGTGACTGTATGGACTGTTTGACACAGCTGAAGACATGGACATCTTCAGCAAGGAAGAACAGGAACCCTCTTAACACTGGCCAGTTGCTGTCAGAAGAAGAACTTTTTTTCTCAGCAGCACATTTGCTTCAGGAATCCCCATCTGTCAATATGCAGACACCAACACTGTTACCTTTGCAGTCTTTACCTCTCTTATTGGAGCAATTCAGTCTGTTCAGAAATACTGAGGTCCTTGTGTGGGATTTGACTGTGCCATGGTCAAGTTGGCAATGACCATGAATCGAGTAAGGTGAAATACTTGTTTAAGGAGAGTTTGAGGGAGTTTTCAAACATGCAACTCCAAAACTAAGTGTGTTTTTGAATGCTGTTTGTGACTGCAGATGGTTAAATATGTGTTCTTTTGGGAAAATGTTTAAGAAATGTTTGTTTGATAATTCCTCTTCTAAACTGCAGACAGGGTCCTTCATTCCTGTCCTATCCATGTCAACTAGCAGGATTGAAAAACCCAAGAACTTGCATGGTAAGAGCTTCAGTTCTTGAGCAAGCCTATGGATTTTCCAAACTGTTGTTACAGTCCCCTGGATCCATAGACAGCACATTTCATTGCTTGTTTCAAAGACGGCAAGCAGGGTATAGAAAGATGTATGCTTGTTAGTCACTAGTCCCAGCAAGGACAAAACTCTTCTTTCATTATTACTTGGCCTCTGGATAGTCCGTAGGACAGAAGTACTCATCTAGAAAGGTCCTCTTGCAGCTTCTGCCCTATTCTAAGGATTAGTACAAGATTTTTTCCCAAAATTCCTGTAGGTGAATCATGTGTGGTGGAGTGCCCTTGATGTGAAAAACGGTTTTGTGCGTGATGCCTCTCTGGTACTCGGATATCAGAGCTTTGCAAACGGTGTTTGGCTAGCACAACTTTGGAAACAAATTGCCCTCTTGAAAAGGCTGAAACTTGCTAAAAAGATGAACTTCTAAGCTACCTCACACTGAGGAGTCAGAACATCTGTCCACTTGTGTGATTCCGGTGACCAGCAGAACCTTCTGAGTTTGTATTGGGGCAGCAACTTCCCCATGCCCTGAAACTAAATCACAGCTTCTTAATAGATGCATTCATTAAACTCACTTGACTTCTCACATAAACCCAGCTTATCATGGCTGTACCTTTGAGTGGTGTGAGCTTTATTCCTGCTGTGTGCATCCCCTTGCTTTGTAACTACGGGAGATCCAGCCTTGGTCAGCAGTTAAAAGTTGCTTTTGAGTGATTTACACCTAAATTGACTTGACAATATTAGTAGAGATGTATTTGACTGAAGAAGAATGTGTAGAAGGGTGGAACAATATTACCTGAGACTTTTAATTTTAGTGTGACTTTTTTAAAATAAACTTCTCTTTATGCATGTAATAGAAAGAAATTGCAGGTATCCTGTGAAGGGAGCTGTCACACTACCTCATTTGTATACACTGCTGCTGATAGAAATAGAGGAGGACCTGACAGATTTTTTTCTCACTCTTCAAAAAAAAAAAATGCTCTTTTCAACAGACTGAAAACTCTGCTTATCTACCAGAATGTAAAACCTAAGATGGTACAGAGAGGGGCTTGATATGAGGAGAGACTTTGAAAGTGTGTTCTATCAAAGAATTTTAGAAGTGTTCATCTAGGGAATCCAAAGGACAACATATATCCCTTTCTAAATCCTGCAGTAAACATCAGTGAAGGCAGTGGCCTTTTTCTTAACTTTTCCATTGCACTGACTTTCCTTACCCTTCTCTACCCACAGTGGATCTTTACCCATTTTTTTTCTTTTCATGCAGCTTTGTGTCTCAAAGTGCCCAGACAGGTTTGCAACATACATTGATGTTCAGGCTTCCTACAGATACAGACCAGATCAGTGGAATTACTTCAGGCAGTTCTGCAAACCTGGCTTTAACAATCCTCGCAAGGTATGGATCTGTCAGTAGGTGGTGGGATGTATTTTTTCTTCATGCAAAGTGTAATGTACATGATTTTGCTGAGCTACACTAAAGATTTGAATTATTCTGATGTCACTGTATAAGGAGATGTCCCATTTTTGTGATTTGACAGTTGTTTAAACCAGGGTGAAGATCTTGTATGCACACTAAATCCCCCACCCGTTAAATGATTACTGTTTGCTTAAAAGAATATCTGCAAACTACCCATGTAGTTGCAGTACTGTGGGAAGTACTTAGGTATGCCACAGCAGTACAGCAGAGGGTCTCAAACCAATTCTTCAGGCTCCAAAGTCACCTATAGCTGCTTAAAATTAGGCAAGGAAAATTAATCTATCCTTCATGTAAGTGTTTTTGCACTCAAATTTACTGTGTTATTTCTCCAGTTTTTAAAATACCTTGCAATTCAGCTATATTAGTTGTGCTCAAGTCTTTCTTTAAGGGAAAAGGTGAAGGAGAGGCAAGGAACAATTGCCCAGTCACTTCTGGCTTAGATGATGATCCAAAGGGAACAAGTCTTGTCTTTTTTTATCACTAGAAAAGAAGAACAGTCTTTTCCCAAATCACAATGACAGTTTGAATTCTCACTTAGATCATGAATGTGTCTTGCAGCTCCACCAGCCAGGTTTGGGGAGGAGGCTATGAAGCCCAGTTTGGGGCATCCTGTCAGAGTGGGTGAGAAACAAAAACCACATAGTTTTACTGCTATGTATTCAGCATTCCTATTTCTCCCCTTTTTAGTCTGTTGCTCAAGTCCTACGTGATGAAGATTGTCCTTCGATGATCATTCCAAGCAGGCCTTGTGAGTGGTTCTACTTCTTACACACATCTTAGCAGATTGTGAGCATTCACATTAAGGCACAACTTCAGTCTGAAAAGTGTTTTGTGACTAGCTCACTATGAATCATCTGAGAGTGACATCCCTTCAATTTTGGAGTTTGAAAGTATAAATATTTACTAATGTTTCTTCTAACTGTCATCTGGAAACATTCAGCCTATGATCAGGTCAAGCCGAACTCTTTTTTGCTCTTGAATCATCACTGATAATCAAAGTTTTACAGCTCAAATTGTCCTTTCCAAAATATGTGAGCAAGAAATCCTCTTGGCATCAAGAAAATGCTACGAGTGTGGGAAGGCTCATGGGCAGCTGCTGAAGTTCAGGTGATACTTCAGCCCAGTTACAGTGTGGATTTTCAGTCACAGTGCTGGCCTGGGCAGGGCTTACAGAGGAATTAAAGGGACAAAAACGCTTTTGTCAGCAGGTACTTTGGAGTAGAGTACCACAGATCTCGGAGCTCGTCTCAGCTGCAGAACTGTAATACTAACCCAGAGGCTTATGCAAATAAGAAGTTGCTTCTTATTTTTGCCACTGTTTAAAATGGATATTGTGTAAAACAGGAGCAGGTTACTGAAAAGAGAAAATATAGATTTAATTTTAAAATCATACTAAGAATTTGTATTAAAACTCATGTACTGATCCAAAAGACAGAAAATAATTTGCAAAGAAGCCATTATCTTCTTTCAGACTACAGCAAGGGGCAAGGATTACAGAGGGAGGAAAAGAGACATGCTACTTAATTATTAAATCAGAATAATTGCTGGGGTGGATATACCAGACTAAATATTGAACCTTGGCATCAGTATTTATTGGAATCTGATAAGGAAGGCACTGAACAGTTATATAAAGTACAGTTGTATAGGAGGACTGACCTGCTCTCGCCTTTGGAATAAAACTCAGGCCTTTTTGCAGCAAAGAACAGGGCAGCATAAATGAGTATGCAAACATCTCTCCTTTTCTCTCTTTTTTGTAATCTCCTCCTCCCTCTGTCTAACCAATAGTTTCTGTCTTTTTTCTATTGCTTCCTCTGCAAGAAAACTAGTGATAGTGGCTGGTACTGGAGCTCATCTGGCATATGAGGAACTGACACTTGCTGTTATGTATTGTTTTGGGTGCTAGTACCATTCGTGACCAGTCAAGTTGAGTCTGTCCCTGGGGGCTGGTCTGATTATTACCATGAAATGGCATATTTGAGAAGCTGCAGTTTTTGTAAGCTGCCCAGATACTGACAGAGAGAGTAAGTTCCACATTTATTACAAATTCTTAAACTTTTACATATACTACTGTTGTTATTTGTCAGGACCTAGAATCTCCAGTTGAAATCCCACTCTGCCTGAGCTTGGACAAAGAGCCCCAGAGCATAAAAATCATAATCTTGAATGTAATGGCACTTCCAATATTTGTCAGAATCAACATATTGTTAGGTAATCAGTGGATAAACAATTGACTGTGAATCTGAAATTACTTCAATATGTTGCAAAAGAAAAGTGATAAAAGTGGAGCTTGACATGAAATGCAATAAGTGGTGCTTTGTTTTGATACTTTGAACAGTTCTTAAAAGATGCTTCCCAGACTTCTCCACGAAGAATGGTGTGTTGACTGTGGCAAATCAGACCACGTTCAAAGATGGAAGAGGGAAAACGAGAAATGTAACAGATCTCAGGGAAGCTGCAAAGTAGGTTTTACTCTTCTTCAGTGTTCATTAGTTGGATTCTGAGATTGTGCAATAATTCAGGAATTAAAAAAATCATCAGAATCTGTTGTAGCCAATGGCTGAAGGTACCCAAACAAGACTTGGTAGTAAGTGGTCTCTCTGTGCCTGGACAATTCCAAAGTTTGATTACGGAAGTCCAGCATTGTTGTGTGCAGAAAGGAGCAAAATATTTTAGTCTGATTGTCTCAGTGATTTTCATTTAGCTAAATCATTCTTGCTGTTTTTCCTAGCAAAAATCCATTTTACTAGGAAAGTTCCATGCGGTTCAAATGCCAACCTTCTGCTGCAGGATTCAGGCCAGCCAGTGATGGGCTTGGTTGTCTGTCCTGTGGTGGCCTTTCCACTACTGTGGGCTGTCCTTTGGGCATCTTGCCTCATCAGGGTGCTCCTGCTTTTGGGAAAAAAAGCAATGTACCAGGCTGTTCTTGGGAAAAAAAGCAATGTACCAGGCTGTTCTTGGGAAAAAAAACAATGTACCAGGCTGTTCTTAGGAAAAAATTAATACAGGCAAGCACTTTGCAGGATAGAAAAACAGTTCCAGAAAGTAAACCTTTTGGTTCGCTGAGCTACTTTCTGGTTCTACGCTATCAGCAACTGTTTGGCCATTGGTACATGGCAGATATTAATACTATACATTCTGACGATAAAGACTTTTCATAAATTTTCTTTCAGGAATTAGAGACACTCTTACAGAGTTTTTTCTTTGTTGTAACTGTGGTTGATGTTGGCTTGATGACAGAACTGGAACTGAAGAATCATAATATACTCTTACCACTAGCTAATATATTTCAAATTCTTCGACTGAGCTTATTTGTTTTTTAAATAAATTCTGCTTTTCTACCTGACACAACCTTTTCTTTGATTTGTCTTTTCTCAGCGGCATCAATAATGTCCTGGATGCAAGATCAGTTGGAATGAAAATTTTTGAAGACTATGCCATTTCTTGGTATTGGATTTTAATGTAAGATTTTTATGGGTATTTCTAATTTTTCCAAACTCACTTAAGAGTTTGCAGGGAATGAAAAAAAATAGATTGTGTGTGTATTTGGTACCAATCCTACTGTAAAACTCAAGGAGTAACTGTAATTTCCTTTCATCTCATGACAGATGAGGATAGTACAGCACATATGCATAGAGTGTTGGTTTAGCTGGAGTGGCTTTTCAGTGTCCTGCCAGACAAAAAATCAGGAGGTGCTGTGTTTTCTTACAAGATTCACCTGCAAGGCAATTCTAAGACTCAAAAATCCAAATTAAGTGATTTTTAAACCAGTGGCAGTTGCTAAGTGTCATTAGTATATATCTGTGTGTATATGTGTATATATGTATATATCAATTAACCTGTAAGTTCAGTATAAATCCCTAACTTCAGTGTGGCAGGCGAAGCAACATCATGAACAAAAAGCAATGAACAATGTTAACTTTATCTTGCAATTAATACTCACTAATCGCCAATTAATTAAAACAAATTTGAAACAAAAAAGTAGCTACTTTGCTGAAGCAAATCCGTAAGTATTTTTACATTCTTAGCCCATTAATGTTGGTTTTGGTCAATTTAAACAGGAACAGAAGTCTTTGCCAGATGAGAGTCCGTAACGTGCACATTAGACAAGCCTGAATGCAAATCCATGACAATAAATACGTACTTTAGATAATATGGAGAATTACTTCAGAAACATCAGTTAAGCATTTGAAGGTGTTCAGTCACTGGTGGAAGGACAGTTTTCTCATAGTCTGATACTGTGCTCACAATAGTGAGTTCTCAAAAGTGGCAGGAAACTCAGATATTCAGCAGTCTTGATTCTCTCTCTCTTACTGAAATCAGGCTTGTGGTACAGACTCTTCCAAAGGAGAGAGCACTGAATACATGGGCTGGAGAGAGAAGGGACAAATTTTTTGAACAGAAATTCTAAATACTGAATCAAGTTTCCACATTTCAGATATGTTTTGTAAGGATTTGTTGCTACTTTTAAAGTGGTTGGATAGGATTTTCTTCACTCTTTTCACCAAACAATAACATACATCAAATGATTTCTGTACGAATATGTTTATAAGTGCCAGAGTTTGGGTGAGGACAGTGAAGTCTTGACAGTGAAGGGAGGCTGGATTAAAAATTAAATATGGAGTTGCTGTTGTCTTTTTAACATACCCCAAAGAAACTTCTGCTTTCAAGCCTCAGTTTAAGGGAACCAGTCTATTGAAGACAGTTGATATGTACTCAGTTTTGGTGTTACTGTATAGCTAAAGATAACTATAACTTTAGATAAAGGTAATTTACTGCTTTCAAGAAAGAGTCATAAGTTCCAAAACTTCAACTTTTTTTGAGGTATACATTCTGAATTTCAATATGCCATTCAGAAAGGGAAGATACATCAGGCTAGGAAGATTTTAAAGGGTTGGGACTTAGGGCAAGCTTACAAAGGTTTAATTAAATAAACTGGTATTATTTTTTTCTTGTCCTTCTGCCTGTCTGGCTTAGTTTGCCCAAAAGATCTGGTTTTGATTGTTTATGATCAGGCTGCCCCATTTTTTAGCTTTGGTTATTGGCTAAATAAACTGGGAACGTTCAGAAGAAAAGTAACTGAACACAAGCAAGAGGAGGTTTTAATTTTTTCTGAGTCTGTACTAAGAAAAAATGCTGATGTGACACCTACTAAAAATAATGAGACATAAAATGTTCTGTGAAGCATGTGAACTGCATATATGTTGGAAGGGATTATTATTTATACTGCTTCATTCACAATGATTTAGAAAGCCTCACTGAGTATAAAGGTCTTTTGCCATATTTTTTTCCTTTTTGCCCGAATTCCTATGAGTAAAATGACAACAAATATTTCCTTACCCCAGACTTGGTGAAGAGCAGACACTGTTGATGTCTTTCCTAGCGGCTCCATAGATGACTTTTAACAGTTTCTTTTATGTATCATAGTGCCGTGATCATTTCCTCTTCTGCTCACTAGAAAGAGTCACTGGTTTTTCCTCCTAAATTTAATTATTTTTTTTTTAGGAAGCTCCTAAAATGTTATTTGCTAACATTGCTTTTTGCAAGCAGATTTTCAATGGAGGACATAAATCAGTGACTTCTTCTTGCATGGGTATTCCTCCAATTTAACTTTCTGTACTGTAGATTAGTCTGTGGCCTGAAAAAGACATCTGTCCAGCTGCTGTAAGTGACAAAAAAGGCATTGTATTAGTCCCATTCAGTCAGCCTGAGAACCCAGTGCCTACAAACATTGCAGACTCTGCCCTGTGAGATCATCACCTACAGGCTGTTCGTTTGTAATAGCAGATAATTGCTATGACACTGTATTTCATACTGAAGATTTTAAAATACATTTTTACAAGTCATTCTCTTACATGAGATGAAGTGATCCTCATGTAGAGTAACAGGCATACAAGAAAGTGAATAGATTCTCACACTCATTTTTCCTGTGTTTCTTTTCTTTTTAGTGGGCTGTTCATTGCAATGATGCTGAGTCTGCTCTTCCTTGTGTTATTGAGGTTCACAGCTGGGGTTCTCTTCTGGATTTTCATCTTTGGAGTGATTGGAATTATAGGTTATGGTAAGTGTAATCTTCTAGCCCCTGAGACTGTGTTACCTTATTGCTTAAGTCTGGGCAAGGCAGATCAATAGTTACATCAATAAATGGTACAGGTGCATGAATTAATGCCTGGTTTGAGACACAGTTAACTGAGGACTTAAATGGCAGCAAAATGCAGGAAGAATCCAGCTGTGCTGATACTTATTACCAGATGTAGTAACCTGCCTTATCTACATACAGTGTGCTTTATAATCACTTGTATTGATACTATGATTGGCTAGTCTCATAGTGATGCCTTTGTGGGCTTTGCTTACTTGATAGGCTGAAGACAAAACACTTGGCTTTTAAAAGATTTTTGTTTAAATTTGTCTTTGCATTCTTCAGAAGCACTCACACTATTGTTTTTTAAAAGGCATCTGGCATTGTTACTGGGAATATGAACATCTTAAAGGAATACCTGGATCTGACCTCACTGTTTATGATATTGGATTCCAGACAGACTTCAAAGTGTACCTGCAACTGAGGCAAACATGGTTAGCATTTAGTAAGTGCCCTTTAAGTTCGGTATCTGTTAAGGGATATTCAGAACAATTGGTCAGTGCCTTGCTGCAGTTTCTGCTGTGTTAAATCTCCTCCTGTACATGTGTTGCTTAGAGAAGAAAGCAGCATTCTATTTCTTTGTATTGTGTAAAAATGTGCATTTTAAAAAAGGACTAGTATATTTGTAAGGGGAGTTAATGCAATCACACTAGTGATACAAGTGAAAAATTCTTGTATTAATAGCATTCTACTTCCTGTGTGTTCAGTCTTCATCATGGGGAAGTAGAAAGTAATAATCAAGTTAGTCTTGATGAAGTTGCATAAGGAGGGGCACTTTTCACTCTCAGTTTGTTTTTTCTTCCTCTTTGTGCACCCCAGAAGTGAGATTAATAACTCACACTAGTAACTACATCTTTGTATCTCAGAATCATAGAATATGCTGAGTTGGTAGGGTCTCATCAGGATCACTGAGTCCAACTCCTGGCCTTGCCTAGGCACCCCAACAATCCTACCATGCACTCCTGGAGCTCTGGCAGCCTTGGGGCTGTGCCCGCTGCCCTGCGGAGCCTGATCAGTGCCCACCACCCTCTGAGGAAGAACCTTTTCCTGAGATCCAACCTAACCCTGCCCTGACTCA
Organism: Pithys albifrons albifrons; assembly: GCF_047495875.1. Taxonomy (NCBI): domain Eukaryota; kingdom Metazoa; phylum Chordata; class Aves; order Passeriformes; family Thamnophilidae; genus Pithys; species Pithys albifrons. The sequence goes on along the minus strand of NC_092467.1, from coordinate 34,177,680 downwards.
GCTCCAGCCATTTCCTCAAGTTCCCTCGCTGGTCACGAGAGTGAAGAGATCTGTATCTGCCCCTCCACTTCACCTCATAAGGATGTTGAAGACCCCAGTGAGGGCTCCCTTCAATTTACATTTGTGTCTCTGAATTTTCTTGAACATTGATCTAAAACTGTGAAATGAACCATAGCAAATTTCATTTCTTTCCAAAAGAGCTCCATTGCCTTCTCCTACAGGGGCAGTGTATTTAAAACAACATCTTAGTGGAACAGGGCAGCCCACAACACACATATTTCTCCCCAAGAAAGGAGAGGCAGAAGAGAGAACAAATACCTGTCCAATATTGCTTGCATTCCTGTTACTGCTCTAGTAGAAGGCACACAGACACTTAACTGATGATGAATGGGACATAACCTAAAACACTGCCTCTCCCTATTGGTAACTGAATTAATAGAGCAGTAGTTTACTGCTTAAATCTCCTTTCTCTTCTTTGTGTCTTCCTTTACCTCTCTGTTGGATCATTGAACTCATGAGGCATCTTCTATCTATTGTTGAGGCAGAGCTTTTAGTATACTATCCCTAGAGAGTATTAGGACTTTATTATGGTTTTTTTTCTTGTAAGTCTTCAAGAGCTCTCTCTGCCCGATTCCTAGCAGCCAGTGGATGGTTTATCTGGAAGTCAGGGTCACTTTCAGATGAGTAAATTGAGGTACTCTGGAATTAAATTGCTTTTCCAACATCACCCGGCAAAGTAAACAGTTAAATATCCTTGAAGAAAATGTAGTCACATTGTCCTAGTGTAGAACTCATCATGTACTGACATTGCTTGCCTTTTGCACAATGTTTGGAACGAGTACCTTAACAGAGCCAAATTGGAATGAGAGCAACTTTAAAGAAACCTGGTTTTGACCTGCTGTCGAAGCGTGTGTAAACACAAACTTTGTTGAATGAGGTATGTGGCTCTGAGCAGTCACAGCAGTCACTTGGCACCTGCAGTTCTGTTGCCAGGAGTATTGATAATACTTGGGATTGCAATTTAACATCATATGTGAATATCTGTGTCTGATATTCTGAGCCTGTGTCTGAGCTCTGAAACCTAAAGCCAAGTTTCATGTTCCTTTCCAAATCTTCATGCAAGTTTGAGTATACTTAAGGATACTCTCTCTTCTGTCTTCCTGTCCCTCCACAAAACTTCTTGCATGCAACCACCCATGCCTGCTGGGCTGGTTTCAATATTATCTAATGATCTGAAGCATCAAAAATTAATGGACATGTCTCAGAATCAGAGAAGATGGGTTTCAGGCTTTAAAGAATCTATCTTCTCTAATTGAAGTCCACAGAATTTTCTTACTTTCTACTGCAGAAGTAGGTTTTGAACCAACAGAAATAGAAATCAGACAAGCAGACGCTTTACCCAGATGAGGGTTATGATTCAAATACTGCTTTTAACTAAGAGAGGAAATGTTCTGGAACATGGTGTTCTCAGCCCTCTAACCTCAGAGCAAGTTTCTATGATTCCAGCAGCACAACTGGAAGGTGAGAATAATTTGCCCAAAACTATCTGATACATCACAGCATATGTCAGGTTAACACTCAGACAAACCTATTGATTTTAATACATCTAAATTTGAGAACAATAGCACTCTTCTTGAAAAGCTTGACTCTTCATCTCTTGTTATTGTTATATAAATACTACAAATGAGCAGCATTATAGTATGTACATGCAAAATGCTTGTTTATGAAAAGTAGAATTTTAAAGGGTGAACTGTATCTAAAGCTAGATACTGCAGTCATATTACAGTAAATTTTTAGCTTTGAGTATTGTATGTTCTATTTTTCTTTTAGAAATATAAATCCTAACACTAGGGTCTACATATTCTGACTAGCTCTCTGCATATAGAATTTCTTTACAGTGGAACTTACAAACTTATGAATTGGGATTGAAGTTTGACAGGTGTGGCTGGAGAAAGAGAACTGCTCAAGCAGAGAATTTTATAGTTCATGATTGACAGTGTAAAATACAAGGGAAAAAATTACAGAGCTAGCATATTGGTTTGGTTCTTGATCTGACTTTTTTGTCTGTTTGCTTATAGTGATAATACTTTGCGGTGTTGAGGTCATAATCATATTGATGCTGATTTTCCTAAGAAATCGGATCCGGATTGCTATTGCACTGTTGAAGGAAGGTAGTAGGTACGTTTGTCTGATTTTAATATATTTTGAATTCTATTAAATGATCTCTGGAGTATTCTCAAGCTCTACCTTGCACTACGAAGGGCAGAAAGTTGGGGGTTAAAATACAACACTGAATTTGTTGAACCAAACAGGTAATATAAGGAATTCCAGTGCTTTGTTAATGACGTTGTGCTTAAAGAGCATTTTTTTATACAGTATTTCTTATCTCTCAGCTTTCTGCATTGAGAATACATACACTGTTGATGTTACTATGTATGCTCAGTGCAAGAAGGTGTCTCAGCAGAAAAGCTACGTGTGGTACGCTGTTAATAGGAGCCTGGGACCTATAACTGCCAACTTTGCTCTGTCGTTGGATTATCTCTGGAATGATGCACTAGTGGTAGAGAATTGGTGTTGTTTTGGCTGTGGCTTCTATTTAGGAAAAACTGGATTCTTCTGGTTCCAATCCAGCTTTAGCGTGGATAGACACAAATCTGCAGAGAGAAAAGCAGACTTCTGTGGCCAGACATTGTAGGAGGGTGCAGTCCAAGATACTTCTTTTTAGCTCTGAGTAAAGAAGAAAGCAGAAGAAGAAGCAGCACTAAATTATGTGACAACTGTCAACAAGGATGTTGAAGTAAAATTGCTAGAAGACTGATGAAAAATGTTTTTCTGGAATATATGTAGCTTACTAATAATGTTTTGTTTCTTTCATAGGGCTATTGGCTATATAATGTCTACACTGTTCTACCCCATCGTCACCTTCATACTCATTGCAGTTTGTATTTCCTACTGGGCTGTGACAGCTGTGTATCCTTGTCTGTGTATCTCTCTGCAGCAAGTCTTCTGGTCTGCAAGACTAGGCAATTCTCTCCTATTTCACATTAATCAAAGCATTGTTAAGAGGGTTGTTTGGTCACTTGGCACTTCATGTGCTGATGCACTCTTCCTTGCTGCACATTTGCATGTCATGTACAAATCAGATAGTGCATTTAATCTAGTCAAAAAGAACTGGACTAAAATTCATGCCAAGGCAGGGGGATCATACAAGGCCTTGTGTACTACATAAAGTTGACTTCTGGGAGTGAAAACGGTCCTCAGCAGTGAGTGAATATGGTCCTTAATGTGCTGTGTCCTCTACAGACCTGGTGTTAATTGTCTCTCAGTTAACTGGATGTGGAGTGGGCTCCATATGTGTTTTATTCAGAAAAGTATGAGAAAGGAGTGAGAGAACATACAGTGCACTGTCCTCTCTGACTTGCCTAACAGCAACCACTATTTATTCCCCAACAGCAATGGTTTGGTAAGGATTAAGAAACAGGAAAACTGCTATTTGAAAACCTGTTGTTCTTTCATGCACAAAGAGAGTCAGTTGCTGCTGAATGTTAATTCATCCTTATGCTCTGTATCTACTTCCACCAAAATACAAACCATCAAAGAACTACTACATAGTCTGCCTTGTCAAAGATAAATATGCAGGAGAGGGAAAGTCAACTTTCAAGGTTACACCTCCTGCCCATTCTGGTGTGTTATTACAGCTCCAGGGTAGAGTTTGCCTTGGTTCTCTAAGTAACAAGAATAATCCATCTTGTCTGTCTATCCTTCAGACACATCTCTGAATAGCAAAAGCAGTTTTTGTGTTACTTGCACAGATTATTTAGAGCTAGTAGTTACCCACTGCAGAATCCTTGCCCAAAGCCTACAGTTCTGTGATTGCTCCTTAAAATATTTCATGCAGTTTTCTGGCCACATCAGGAGAACCTGTGTATAAAGTAATGGCCAATCAAACACTGTGCAAGTATGCAAACCTGACTTGTGACCCAGAGGTAAGTGTAACAAATATTTACCTGTAGTGAGAGCTATGTTAATGTAATTTCTTAATCACTGTTAAAAGCAGTGCCAGTAGAAAATGTGTGTATTTCAAGTAATGAGTCCTCATGTTAAATCTGAAAATATTACCTAGTGTTCTGGTAACACTTCTTTGTCCAAAGCATTTTGTGGACATAAACTAGTTTTTCTGTTAAGTTGTCCTGTAAATTTTAACCATTCTAATTTCCAGGGTGAGAAAGGAAGACACAGAAATACAAGTTTATTGGTGCTCTTGAATTGGTGAGGAGTCTGTTTTGTGGTTCTCTGAAGGCCATGGTAGTCCTTAAAAGCTGTGCCTCAAACTTGTGGAGGCATGAGCCGTGATTCGAAGCAGAAGCTTAGCTTCCCTTGGCACAGGGTTTACCTTCAGGAAACTCAAAAAATATTTGTCTTTTTTTTTTCCTAAATTTTGCCTTCAGTCAAAAGTTTTTACTTGACTCCCAGCTTGAATCTAAGGATTTTTTTAAAACTAGAAATATTTATCAAATGTTATGCACCTGGGGAGGAATAACCCCAGGCACCAGCACAGGCTGGGGGTGACCTGCTGGAACAGCTCTGGGAGAAGGACCTGCAGTGTCAAGGGCCAAGAAGGCCAGTGGATCCTGGAGGACATCAGGAAGAGCAGTGCCAGCAGGTCAGAGAGGGGATCCTGCCCCTCTGCCCAGCCCTGTGGGGCACATCTGCAGTGCTGTGTCCTGCGCTGGCTCCTCAGGACAGGAGGGACATGGAGCTCCTGGAGCTGGTCCAGCAGAGGCTGCAGAGATGCTGAAGGGACTGGAGCATCTCTGGGAGCAGCAAAGGCTGAGGGAGCTGGGGCTGTTCTGCCTCCAGAGGGGACACTTAGAGGGACCTCCCCACAGCTGGCAGTGCCTGCAGGGAGGGGGCAGAGCAGGGGACACTGAGAGGGACCTCCCCACAGCTGGCAGTGCCTGCAGGGAGGGGGCAGAGCAGGGGCCACTTAGAGGGACCTCCCCACAGCTGGCAGTGCCTGCAGGGAGGGGGCAGAGCAGGGGCCACTTAGAGGGACCTCCCCACAGCTGGCAGTGCCTGCAGGGAGGGGGCAGAGCAGGGGCCACTTAGAGGGACCTCCCCACGGCTGGCAGTGCCTGCAGGGAGGGGGCAGAGCAGGGGCCACTTAGAGGGACCTCCCCACAGCTGGCAGTGCCTGCAGGGAGGGGGCAGAGCAGGGGCCACTTAGAGGGACCTCCCCACAGCTGGCAGTGCCTGCAGGGAGGGGGCAGAGCATGGACCAGGTTCTGCTTGGGGGGTCCCTGCAATGGCACAGGAGGAACGGTTCAGTATACTACTGTGGTTATGTGTGTAACAAAGAATTCCCCACCCTGTTGATGTCTGAACACTGCAAAAGAAAGGAATCTGAATTGGTTTGGTGCCCAAACCGAGCAAATAAATTAAATGAACAATTGAAATGGCAAAATAATTCAATGTAAAGATTGCTCCTCTTTTAATAGTCTGAGATAGATAAGGGAAGTTCTGAACACATCCACAGTTTGTATGAAATGGCATAGCTCAGTTGTTTTTATTTCAACTGTGATGATCTACCTGAATGTCAGATTTGGCCTTCAGTCTTCAAATAAATATATTTTTAAATTGAGCAGATTTTCTTTAATGAAACAGAAGTATTTATGTATCTTGAAAGCAAATTTCTGAAATGCAGATTCCATTTATGTAGTTTTAAGTCTTGTGGTGACCAGCCCTGTTTGCTACCACCTAGTTTAAAGTTAAGACCTGCACAAATCATTGATATGAATCCTTAAATATGTAAACAGGTTACATAGTGTTGGAGTGCAGTTTTGAATGAGCTAATGAAACATCAAGCAGAATTACGTCATTTGAATTAACATGCTAAACTTCAGAGACTGTGTACGCAGAATTCATTGCTTATGATTGTGTTGTTTATTTGTCTTTTTATTCAGACTTTTAACACAACCAATGTGACTAAATTGTGCCCGGGTGCTCAGTGCACTTTTGCTTTTTATGGAGGAGAAAGCCTGTACCATAAGTACATCTTCATCTTTCAGTTAGCCAATGCCTTTGTCTTTGTGTGGCTGGTGAACTTCGCAATTGCACTAGGTCAGTGTACTCTTGCTGGTGCCTTTGCTTCTTATTACTGGGCCTATCGAAAACCAGCTGATATTCCACTGTGGCCACTCTTCTCTTCGTTTGGACGAGCAATACGGTAAGACTGGAGCTGGATGTGAGCCTGGTCATGTATCCAACAACTGCTGTTTGTACATCTGTGCAGGCCAGTCTTAGAATACCAGATGAAAATAGTTAGTCGCATTGTGGTTTAATATCTGTAGCAGCCAAGCCCCTACAGCTGCTCACTCATTCCCCCAGAGTGGGATGAGAGGGAGAATACAAAGAGTGAAGGTGTGAAAACATGAGGGCTGACAAAAAGACAGTTAATAGGTAAAGGAAAGCTACATGGACAAGCAAAGCAAACCAAGGAATTAATTCCTCATTTCCCACAGGGAGGCAAGGGTTCAGCCATCCCCCAGCCAGCAGGGCTCATCATGCATAGCAGTGTCTTGGGAACACAAGCTCCAGAACTCCAAATGTCCCCCCCCCTCCTCTTCCTTCTGCCAGCTATTGTTGCTGAACAAGACACTGTATGGTGTGAGGTCCCCCTGGGCTCAGCTGGGGTCAGCCATCCTGGCTGTGTCCCCTTCCAGCTCCTGGAGCACCCCCAGCCTGCTGCTGGCAGGGCAGGATGAGGAGCCGAACAGCCCTTGGTGCTGTGCAGGTGCTGCTCAGCAGCAGCTCAAACATGGCCGTGTTACCTGCACTGTCTTGGTCACAAATCCAAAACATAGCACAGCACAAGCTTCTATGAAGAAAACTATCTCTAGTCCATCCAAAACCATTATGGTCAGGAAAATGTACTTGTTAGGGTAAGGCTGATTATTGTAGCCAGGATCGTGTAGCCCCCCAAAGCTGCTGCGGCATCCTCCCCCTAGACCCAACCAGTTACAAGGCTGAGCAGGTACTCCCAGTAGGCACACACCCCAAATGCTTGTATAGAGCACACACATACACAGATTTACAGATAGACACAACACTCACAAAACACCAGCAGCACCCATGGCTTTATCGTGTTCCTCTCTGGCAGATCAGGATGAAGGTTCACTAGTTCATTTTACTTCCCACTAATGGACCTTCCTCCACTTACAAGTTTATTTATATATACATACATGTATTATTGCACATTTACACCCATGCATGACATAACAGTCATCATGTATTTTGTTTTAGATACCATACAGGTTCGCTGGCATTCGGCGCCTTAATTCTTGCAATTGTCCAGCTTATTAGAGTAGTACTGGAGTACTTGGATCACAAACTGAAAGGTGAGGTTCATGAATCTGCTGTAGGTTGGTAAGACCTCCTTTGCTAAATTACTTCTTTCCCAAACTGTTTTTGAGCAATGAAAAGAGATTCATTCCAGATTATCCATTGTAGTTTCATTTGAAACCAGTACATTTGTGTTGATTTACTCAAATTGAGTCCATGTTCTTTGGAACCTAATGCAAAGTTCAAGTGAGATCTGGATCTGATCTGATTGAAACCTAGTGAGCTAAATTTGGTTGGGAGAGTCCATCCCTAGAAGGAAAGAAATAGTGTTCCTGTTTTTGTCACAATTTAACATTTTTTTCTGAATATCTTTCTATGTTCTGGAGATGGTTCATGAATTCCTATGTATAATGTACTCTCTCCTGTGTTTTTTTTAGGTACTCAGAACTCCTTCACTAGATTTCTACTCTGCTGCCTCAAGTGCTGTTTCTGGTGTTTGGAAAAATTCTTAAAATTTATAAACAGAAATGCCTACATCATGGTATGTGCCATATCTGCATGCAGTCTCCTCTGTCTGGGGCACTAAAATACCCTAGCCACTACTAACTGGTCAACAGTCAGCACTGCCTGAATCTGCTGAATATATAATGGGATTTATGGGAGTTTTCAGGACATGCATGTGGTTCTACCATGAAAAAGTAAGATTTTTAAAATTTCTGATCTCAGCCTGTTTTATGCCTGTTTTTGTCTGTCACTGTCACCCCCAGAGTAAGTGGGAAGGGATGGCATAACTGGTTGACTCCCCCTTCTGATTCAGCAATTGAGATCCTGATTTCAACAGGAATCTTAGCTTTTTTTCATGTTGCATGTTGATGACACTTTTCTTTGGAGATGGTGTTTGAATAAGGAGCTCAGAAGGCATGTGATAACTCTATTTCCACCTGAAAGTTAAAAGCACAAATTCTACTGGCAGCAGCAGTGGTATTTCTCTGAAATAACCCTTCTTAGTTTCCAGATAAGAGAAATTTGAAATTTTCATGTAAATAAGCATACACAGATGTAAGCCTGGAATGATCTGACTTGAAGCAATTTCTGTGATTGAATGATATGGTCACAGGCTTCTTGTCTCAAAGGAGGTTGCTGTAATGGGTCCTTATAACTTGTGTTCATGCAATTGATATTTCAAAGTAAGGCCATCTAGAAGAGGAAGTAATGTTTTTGACAATCTTCTTTATAGTTGATAAACTGTCTGAGCTAAGAGCTGTTCTGGTGTATCTTACTCTTGTGGAAATTATTCCAGGAAGAAATGGTTTTGTTCCTGGATAACTTTATGCTGCTTTACTTCATACTGATTTCGTCTTCAGTGAAAGCAGCATCAGGTCCGAGGAGATAGTTAGAGGAGTCAACTAATTTCAGCTGTACAAGTGCCTATTCCTTTCCACTGACTATAGATGTAATGTAGGTAACTAGCAAAGGGAGAAGAATCCCTCAGCAAGTACCTTTTTTGCTCTGCTTGGCAAACTGAGTCCTGAGCCTGCTGCCTGTGAGGTCCCAAGGGGTGGCTGCTCCTCACCGGTGACTGGAAAGGGAAGGGTGGGTAATACTTTGTTCCAGCCTGGTGAGATGCATGGAGAAGTACAGGTGACTGGGGGAAATGCTTTATGTCCATCTGAGTTTCAAGGCTGTTTATTAGAGAGAACTATGCATTACATGCAGGAGGATTCTGGCATACAAGGAGGTATTCTCATTATTGAAAATACCTAACAGCTACTGTTACTTTGCAGATTGCCATATACGGTAAAAACTTCTGCACCTCAGCAAGGGAGGCGTTCTTCTTGCTCATGCGGAATGTGGTGAGGTAAGGAGTCATCTCCCGGTCCTTGGAAATGGCAGAGCTCCTGCTATTGCCCTCTGAGGACACAATTCTTTCCTCTCACATATCTCCTCCAAATACTACTGTGAACTGTTGTCATTGGATATGGCCCTCACTTATTACTCAGTGTGTAACAGCAGGCTGTCCAGCACAGTGACCTGTGTAAAGTTGGTATCACCTCATGGTTTTGTTGTGATTGCTCCAATCAATTCATAAGAACCCAGTAGATTGGAATAATGCCTCCAAGAAACCAGTGGAGACCCGGAGGGGAGATCTGTGGATACACAGGAGCGGGGTGCTGCCATATGTGTGTTTCTTGAGCTTTGGTCTACCTACCATCTGGGAAAAGGAAAGTAGAAAGACTTCAGATTCATTTAGAAAGCTTGTGGGGTGTCAGAGAGTGGAAGTAAAGAAGAGAGAGTACTTTGCTTTCAAAAAGAGTATCTTTAACATAACCTGATCTCCTCTAGTACTGGGGACTCCCCTGGCCATTTTCTCCACTGTCTCCACAAGTCTGCTGCCAAACTCCCTGTTCTCATCAGTACTTTCCATCATCGCACCTGGCTCTTTCTTTACTACTGTGAGACCAAAAAATGATGGGAGAGTAACTTAGGAGCAGGCCATGTTGATGCAATAGCAGACAATCTAATTACCAAGCAAGAGACACAGTAAAACTGGTTAGGTGTTTTAAATTAAGTGAAGAACTGGGAGAAAGAGAGAAGTAGAGGGGGAGGCTGAAGGAGGAAGATGGAAATGATGCTTCAGAAAGAAGAGGAAAGTATTGGAGATGGAAGAACAGAGTGCTTTCACTGTGTTACCCTGTACTAATGTTAGGGCAGTGATGTCCACACACTGTGTAGTGCCTGTGCAATAGAAAAGCTGCCTTCATTTCCTGACAGAATATTACCTCACTGTCCTTTGTGATTTTGTTCTTAACCACTAAGAGCAATACCTAAAAGCCAGGCATATAATTTTGTTGTTTCAAATGAAGATATTTTGTGTACTTTGCTAAGTCTGAATTCTGACAGATTAATAATGATTTGTCTCTTAAGTAGGTCTTAATGTTTATTTTTCATAGTAGTCAGTGCTGTATATTACCATATCTGTAGCCTTTAGTGCTGTCAAGAGGTTGATGATACAAACTAATCTCATCATTCCCTGTCTATATTGTTGTGCTGTCAGCCTGTGAAACTAGCAGAAGACAGCTTCTGGCCATATTTTACCACTATCCATGGATTTAAGGAGAAAGAATACAAATGTCTGTTCTGTGATGATTGTATATCATTTGTTCTTTGCTGAACAGAGTTGCAGTTCTGGACAAAGTCACAGACTTCCTTTTATTCCTGGGGAAAATCCTTGTTGCTGGTGGTGTAGGTAAGCTAATTCATTTCTGGGTTGTATGTTCTATTTTCTGGTACCTGCAAACATGGGTGCCATAATCATATATGCTCAGTTAACAGCTGGAGGTTCTCATCAGTCTAACTGTCTGGAAATCTGTTCCTGTGTTTCTAGAATTTGCAAGATTGAAGTAATTTTTTTCCCACCTCCCCCCTCCCAAGTCCCTGATGTGCCTTGGCAGCATCTTTTCCATAGTTGATTTTACACCTCTCGTGTGTGTGGCTGGTGCAAGGTCTCCAAACCAAATTCACATCCAAGAAGTCAGGCACAGTCAGTTCTCCTTTCATAAGAACTGAACAAAGTTGCAAATGAGATTCACCTCATAGCAGACAACATGCCTGCAAGAGGAGGTATTGCAAGTCTGCAGGAGGTGTACCTGAGGCTTTGCTGTATTCCAGCCCATTATAGCTATAAGCTATAGTAAAAAAAATAGAATATTTCTATCATTCTTACAGGGTTTTCTTGGTTATCCATAAATATCAAAATAGGTGATTCATATTCTTCTGTGACAGAAGAGTTATTTCTATTTTTTAAATGAAACACTTTCAGAAATTCAGGTTGCCAGTATTCCTTTATGGTTTTTTAAAATTGCCACAGCAATTCCAAAAAATTATTTTACAAATAACCATATATTGCATTCTACATATCTTAAAAGATAACTAATTAATTATATTTTAATCAAAAATTGAAAACTGGTACCAAGAACTCATCTAAAAAAATCTGTCATTACTGTAGAATTACATTATTTATTAATTTTGCTATTAAATTCAGTAGAATGATAAACCAAAACAATTAATTGAATTATTTCTGAGTCCATGGATATATTTATGCTAATTGATTAATTTATGTATCTCTTCTGTTAGATAATTAATATTGAGGAATTTATTGTTTACCAAACTTTTATTTAAACCAGCCTTGGGTCTGTTGTCTGTCTCATCCATTCTTTACATGTTAGGAAACCAGAGCTAGTATGGAAGTCATTGTTTGCCTATGCTTCTTGCAGGTGTCCTTGCATTCTTTTTCTTCACACAGAGAATACCAGTCTTTGCACAGGAAGTGCCAACGTTAAACTACTACTGGGTACCATTGTTGGTAAGGCTTCCATCTAATCTTCTGCACACTGGGGGCAGTTGGATTTGCTCACTCTGCTCTGGGCATGGGCTGCTCACTGTGCTCTGGACCACCCCTCAGAGGCACAGGATCCACTGAGCTGAGGACTCATCTCCTGCACTCCAGTCCTCAGGATCCTTCAGGCAGAAGTGGCACTGTAGGGACTCTGCATCTTCAGAAAAATCAGGTTTCACAGCTGCTTTGCTCGGACTTCCAAGACAGCAAAGGCTGGTGGTGAGGCACTGATGGCAGTGTGGCTTCTGATGGACAGGATGTGCCATGCATCTCTTTTCTGCTTTTGTAGGCACCCCTTGGACTCCAGAGTATCTCCGAGATGAGTGATTCCTAAAGGAGTCTAGAACATTCTTGGCATATATTCTCTTTGGAAGTTGAACTTATTCTGTTTTGGCAGATGGAAAATGAGTGGCTGCTGCATGTTAAAATGCTGTGTCTTGAGCCTGTGATCTCTGTCCACAGCACTAGAAACCTGGGGTAGAAAGACAGAGCTGACATTGAAGTATCCCAGATTTGCTTAGCAGACTGGGCTTGTGGCTTGTGTTAATAGTGCCACGTTGGTCCCAGAAGACCAGCTAATTGTGGTTTGTTTTTTGTAGACAGTCATCATTGGCTCCTACCTGGTGGCACACGGGTTCTTCAGCGTCTATGCAATGTGTGTCGACACGCTTTTCCTCTGCTTCTGTAAGTACTGCCTTTTCTTTCAGTAATAACCTGCAAGACATGGAAAGATGAGTTGAAAACCACCTTATCCCTTCCTTACAGAGTTCTGGGGACGTATTAGCAGACTGTGTGAAAAATTAGCAGCTTCTTTTCAGATAGGCTACTTGATGCATTCTTTAGTGTTTAGTATTCACATTTAATTAGTTTTAAAAACATAAGGTATTTTATGGTTCAGGGGGTATCTGGCTTTTGTCTTTCAGATGTTCCTTAAATTTCAATTAGTTTGGTTTAGGGTGATTTTTGAAGAGCCCTGTACAGTATTGATTCCCTTAAACTTCTTGATAATAGCAAAGATATTCTTTGGTATGTAGATAGTGCTTTGTTTTCACCTTAATAACCCTGAACAAAGTATTATGCTGAATCACCTTAAGAATTCTGTAAAATGCCTGAATTTCTGTCCCTTGGACCCCCAATGGCAAGCAGTCATGGTCGCAGTCAAAGGGACTGATGTTCACTGCATCCAGTCAGAGAATACTAAAATCACAGAAGGAATCTGTTGGTCTTAAATTAGGGCATGATTAGAAGAAGGAGATGTCCTTTATATATAATACCTTGCATGTGCTAGATTTTTCTACAATGAAATTCGTTCTAGTAGGTCAGTGTAGAAGTTACATGGTAGTAATTGTTCTTGGAACTGGAAAATTTGATAATATTAAGGGAATATTGAAATAGTAAGAGGCTTGATCTTTATATAGATATATATATACATATGCACAATGGATTACTGACATGATATAAACATAGTAATATTGATTCTTTAAACACTCACTTCAACCATGCTTCCCTGAAAGCTAAGGTTAGCTGTGATTCTGGAAGAAATGGGTTGCCAAAGACTCACAGGAACAAAATGAGTTAGAAAACTGAAAATTGAGAGCTACATCCTATTTATGTGAAGTTATGGACTTTAGTTCTATGCAAACAGGCAGACATAGCACTAATAACACTCTCAAGAAATAAGCTGAACTATAAATAAATTATTATTATTTGTATTAGTAGTATGAATATTCAAATTAGTATTGAAATTATACTTATTTATTTTATTTGTTATTTAGAAAGAAATGGCATCTAGCAAGTTCATTGTTGCACTCAAAATTTAAAAGATTTTCTTTTTAATTTATTCAAAAGACACAGGGTATATACTGCCACAAAGATATATTAAGATTTGCCCTCTGTAAACTCTTTAGCCACTCCTTCCAGCTGGTGCTCTTACTTTGGCTCTGCAGATCAGCCTCTGCAGGGTTGCAGTGACTTCACTGCCCATCAATGTGTAATTGGTCACTGGTCTGTAACTGCTGCATGAATGACACTAGCTGGGCTGAATCCTGAGAAGTGACTTTGTCATGACCTTCTGTAGGAAAAAAAGTATTGTCTGCCTCATTTTTTAAAATTTATATTGTGTTCTGCTTCCCCTGCTTCCGTTCAGTAATGAAGAGTAGATCGTATAGAATATTGTGCACTCATGGCAGCAGGTTTTCCCAGGACTTTACCTTAAGAAGAAAAAAGCGTCCAGTTTTAAAAAATGCTTAAATACATGGCTCTCTTTCTGACAAATTTGCTGGCAAGAGGTATCCAGAATGCCAGGCTTCAGTGGAAGAATGAGAGTTTCTGAAAACTTCCATCTGTACTGCCAAACCAAAGATCTGGAGAATAAAAAGAATATATTGCTTTCATGTGAAAATGGCTAGATGTTTGTGTCTCTTCTTCATGTAAAACCTCTTGTGATTTGAGAAAATAGAAATTTTAGTGTCCTTAGTCAAGGACATCATTAATAATAGAGCTAAATAGTCTTGAATGAGATTTTTCTTAATGTTAGGTCTTTTACTCTCTCCTTCCTTCAATTCTGTTTGTATCTCTCTGTGTGGGGTTGTGCTGCCATTTGCTTTTTTGACCACTTTTGCTGTGTAAATTCAGGTGAAGACCTGGAAAGAAATGATGGATCTACAGCAAAACCCTACTTCATGTCAGCGAGCCTGCACCGGATCCTGGGGAAGAAGAAACTGAGCCCCAAGAAGGCAGCGGGATAACATCCACTGAACCTCGGCAGCAAAAGTGGCTCTTAAGCAGAACATGTATAAAGTAGGCAAAAGTAAAAACTGTAAATGATGCTTCTGGTTAATGGGTGATTCTTTTTTCCTTTTGCTTATATCTAAAAAAAAAAGAGCAACGATGATAACATTTAACTAGTTTAAGTGCTTAAACTTACAGCTGTGAAAACAAGGCCACGTTTTAGTTTATAGAGTGCCTATGAAAAGGAAAATGTAAATTTGAAGCTTTTATAAGTCTATAATGATGTTTTAATAACTTTTGTAATACAAGTTGCTGCCTTAGATGACAGCAGTTTTGATAATGTTTCTTTTTATAAGTGTATATTTGTAAAAGAAATTCAGGCAATTTTTGAAAGCACTAACATATAACCTAATTAGCCATAAAAAGGATAGTTTGAGACTCTAGTTAACCTGGAGATGGTACTAAATTTGTAAATATGGTGCTATGATTGTATTTTTTTGTACAAGCTGGTTCTCAGCTATTTAAACTGTGATTATACATGCATTAATGAATCCCTACACTGAAAAATGTAGTGATATTTTAATCACATCCACAACTGCATCTTTTAAGACGTGATGGTACCCTGCAGGCCCCAAAGAAGGTAGTCAGAAAAGACTTTAGTTGCTTAAATTGAAGTTTTCTGTGAGTTGCACTTAAAAGGTGATATAACTGAGAGAAGGGCCCACTTCAGTTGAAGTGATTTGTGGTTCACACAAATGAGGTTTCATCTGGTACAAGATGGTGAATGTATAATTTTTAGCTGATGTCTAAGAGAGATGCACATGTGTTAATATCCCCCTATCTCTGACAAGTCTCTGATTGTGTTCTACATTGCAAGGAAGTTGAGCTTCACTGAAAGGAAAGCCAAATACAGTCGTTTTTTCCTTGAAAGAAGGTCTTTGCCATGTGTGTGTGCACAAGGAGTTCCATGCCCAGCTCTTGACCAAGGCACTGGAACACTGCAGGTGCTGAGGGCCAGGGGGTACTTTCTGCACATCTCCTGGCTCTCAGTGGCTCACACAGAAAGGTGTTAGGACATTGAACTCAAGTCTTCCCATGATACAAGATTAATTATTTAGGTACTGAGAAATGATCTGAAAGATTTAGTTTGCTTTTTGGTTATTGAATTTGCCCAGTCATTACTGCAAAGTACGAAGTCGTTAATACATCTGTTGTTGGAAAGTACATGTAACATTCTGTGTTGTTTATTGACCCTCCCACTGTGGTTACGTAACAGCTCTGCTGATGGAAAAAGTCCAGCTCTGAAGTGCTTCTCAAGTCTCTTACTTGAGCTGTGCAGGTTTTCATTATTAGTCTCCTGGGGGACCAGGGGCGATCCATATGAGACCTACCCTGAGCTTTCATAGATTCCACTGTGCTGATTTATTCCAGTACTGTCTGCTTTCCAAGAGTGGTGTGTGCCATACATTTGCCAACTCTGTGATAGGATTTCAGCACCTGGAAATACGTTCCTAGCCCTAGGTGTCCATTGGTGTCACAAAAAGAAAGGCAAATTATTTTCTGGATGATTTGAAGGAAGTTCCTGAGCTAAACCATTGCCATCCCAATGGTACTGACCATTGCCATCCCAATGGGATTTTGCTCTCTTAAGTTACAATTCCAGTTTGTGATGGCTGTAATTGCTCTAAAAGCAGGAACACTGTCCTTCCTGCAGTGGATCTGGGGTGTCATGGGGATGTGAAAGTGGCTCTCACCCACACACTTGGAGTTGTGGGCATGGGCAGATCTTGAAATCCTGTGACCTGAGGTGCAGGTGAGAGGGTCCTTGTGAGCATTCTTTGTCAGCCGGTGGGTGCTGCAACCCTTTTCCCTGAAGCAAAAGTGAGGGGTTCACTTTAGGATTCAAATAATGTAAAATAAAGGCATACTGTTTCAAACATAACTACTGATCATGGGCACCTTCAGTTTTTGGTAACTGCTCCTGAGATACCCCAGAGTAAACCTGACTTTCAGAAAGGACTGAGAACCCCTGTCTTTGGGGAGAAAAATCTGCCTCTTTTTTTTTCATCATCATCATCAGTCCTTTCTCATTATGTTCATGGCATGGAATACACAACCCCCCCAAGATTCTGATCTTTTCAGAGAACTAAGTGAGTAACTTTTGAGGGTATGTCACCATTCTGTGATTAAAGAAGCTGCTGCTGTGATTACAGTCCATGTTCTAAAGCTTTTTTCTTTTAATAGTATTAAGTGATTAATTTGCAGCTAAAGAAGCTGCTTTAAGTAATCTATATTTTTACTGGACTTGAGTGTCTTACTGGGAGCTGAACTGGAAAAACGTATTTCTGAATATGGCTTTCTTTTTTATCATATGAATGTAACCATAGAGTTTACTAGGAATAAAGCATAATAGAAATAGTATACAGTTATTTGATTAGAAGACTTTTGTAACAAAGCTATGCATTTACTAAACGAATTTCTAAAAGTGAAAGTTTTAAATTGCATTATTTATATACAGTAAATATATATATATGTATAAATTTGTTCTCACTATTTTGTGGAAGTATTTAGAATGTAAATGATCATCATTTCTGAGAAGAAAATGTAAAAAGCCATTTTCTTAATAATTATGAGAACTGTGAAAATACAAAGCAATACCATGTAGATTTTTGTAATCAATAAATTCAATAAGGAAATAATTATTTAATATTAAAATTGGCTTTTAAAAATAAATTGCTAATAATTAATAAGTCAAAATTAATGCAAGTATTTACTTGGGAAAGAATCGCCTAAGATACTGTAAGACTATCTTATTAGAACTGTTCCTAACTAATCCTGTGGGCAGAGTCTGCAGGTTGGTGCCACAGAAGAGGTATAGTATTGACAGTTATGGATTTGGACATTTGCTTTGTTGCTTGATTTAGTTAAAAGTCAAAATTTCATTCTTTGCTTTAGAGAGTAGGAGACAGTCAGATCTGTCGCGGGAGCCCCCGGGCTGTGCCAGTGCCCAGACTGGGCAGGGCGCGGTCGGTGCCTGCAGGGACAGAGGGGCCAGTCCAGACCCGGCAGGCACAGGGTCCTGCAGGTGCTTCTCCCTGGCACGGGGTCCTGCAGGTGCTTCTCCCTGGCACGGGGTCCTGCAGGTGCTTCTCCCTGGCACGGGGTCCTGCAGGTGCTTCTCCCTGGCACAGGGTCCTGCAGGTGCTTCTCCCTGGCACGGGGTCCTGCAGGTGCTTCTCCTTGGCACAGGGTCCTGCAGGTGCTTCTCCCTGGCACGGGGTCCTGCAGGTGCTTCTCCCTGGCACGGGGTCCTGCAGGTGCTTCTCCTTGGCACAGGGTCCTGCAGGTGCTTCTCCCTGGCACGGGGTCCTGCAGGTGCTTCTCCCTGGCACAGAGGAGCTGTGGGAAGGCAGGGGACTGTGCAGAAAGACCTTTTCTCAAGATCACAAACAAGCAGAATGTAGAAACCAACAGACAGTAGAAAACACCCCTGTTATCAATCCACACGCTCGTGTTTGTTTAGTTTGGGTTAGAGTCGTTGTATCTCCTGACACTATTACTGTATGGCTTTCATTTACATGTTTTATACCAAAGTTTCTAGGTCAAGCCTTCAAATTTCGTAAAAAAAAGAAGAAAAAACAAACAAAAAACCGAACAAAAGTAACCACAGAAACAAAACAAACAGGATGGGATGATTTCTTCTGCTGGGGGTGGGGGCAGGGTCCAAACAGTATTCAGCAGCTGATTCTTGGGTGTTGAAAGGATGTTCTTTTAAATGTTACTATTGAATGAAATATTTTACTATTGCATATTCTGGGAAAATATTTTGGCAGATGCAATGTTGGGCTGATTTGGGTTCCTCCACAAATGGACTGTCAGAGAAGTGATTATGAAGAAGAAAATGACTGGTTTTGAGTAACGTGGTATGTCTCCCTTTTGAGCAGTTGCTCAGCCTGGACAGCTCTGTCCTTGCAGACCAAGTGCCTTACTGGCTGTTACTTTACCTGGGTTACATTGTGAAATTTATTCATACCATGTAGACCACAAAACAGAAAATGTTAGGTAGGAAAACCAACACTTTATTTCAAATTAACTGATAGAAAATTAATTGTAGGAAGGGTGTCAGATGGGTTTGGACTGCATGATGCAGCACACACAATTTCCCTATTGCTGTTGTCAGATCATGAAAGCTGACAGTGTGGTCTGGGAGAAAACATGACAATTGTGGTGTTGCAAATAATCAAATAAAAACAATGCAAGACTTCCATTTTTATGGTTGATTTTTAAAATAGCTTTAATTTCTGATGTAGTGGGCTTCTGAGTAGGGCCTGTTTTGCTTTTGGTTACAATGATCGTGTGTGTTGTATTTGTGGAACTGGGGGGAGACCTGGGCTCTTGCTACTTAAAACAG
The DNA here is from genome assembly GCF_047495875.1 of Pithys albifrons albifrons. Lineage (NCBI taxonomy): Eukaryota > Metazoa > Chordata > Aves > Passeriformes > Thamnophilidae > Pithys > Pithys albifrons. The sequence goes on along the minus strand of NC_092467.1, from coordinate 34,158,802 downwards.
AAGGAATAAAGCTAACACATATGTATTACTGTAATACATCTATTTGCGTGTTTTTAAGCATAAAATTCATTTTCCATTTCAAGACTGACAATTTCCTGTTATGGAAGTGTTTTATAAATTGTTCCAAATTTTTAAACTTTTGATACAGGCAATGATTTTTGAGGTAATATGTGATTTGTACTGCACTGTAAACAATTAGAAAGGTAACTGTTTCTTCATGTTCAAGTAACACTAGTGCTACTAATATTAAAATTGTCTGTTAACTCTATGCTACAATATGTCCACATGTATGTGTTCCAAATAATTAGTAAACCATAAAAATGGCTGAGTTTTAAGAAATGAAAGGGAGGTTACTGTTCCCCGCTAATGTGATTCTTAAGGTTATATTATCTTGCCAAACCAAATTAACATGAGCACGATGGTTCGAGCTCTAAACCCTGTTGCTTCTGCTATGCAGAAATAGATCGGTATTGTTTAAATATCTTTGATAACAAAAGTGCTTAATTTTATTGTTACTTGACCGTTTTACATTTCTTGGGGATTGTTCTAATAAAGATTTCGATATAAACCGGAGTGCATCTGCACGGCGCTGGGCGGGCTCTGAGGGGACGTGCCGGGCGGGGCGGGGCGGGCTCCGAGGGGACGTGCCGGGCGGGCTCCGAGGGGACGTGCCGGGCGGGCTCTGAGGGGACGTGCCGGGCGGGGCGGGGCGGGCTCCGAGGGGACGTGCCGGGCGGGCTCCGAGGGGACGTGCCGGGCGGGGCGGGGCGGGCTCCGAGGGGACGTGCCGGGCGGGCTCCGAGGGGACGTGCCGGGCGGGCTCCGAGGGGACGTGCCGGGCGGGCTCTGAGGGGACGTGCCGGGCGGGCTCCGAGGGGACGTGCCGGGCGGGCTCTGAGGGGATGTGGCGGGCGGGGCGGGGCGGGCTCTGAGGGGACGTGCCGGGCGGGCTCTGAGGGGATGTGCCGGGCGGGGCGGGGCGGGCTCCGAGGGGATGTGCCGGGCGGGGCGGGGCGGGCTCCGAGGGGATGTGCCGGGTTGGGCGGGGCGGGGCGGGCTCCGAGGGGATGTGCCGGGCGGGCTCTGAGGGGATGTGCCGGGCGGGGCGGGGCGGGCTCCGAGGGGATGTGCCGGGCGGGGCGGGCTCCGAGGGGATGTGCCGGGCGGGGCGGGGCGGGCTCTGAGAGGATGTGCCGGGCGGGCTCCGAGGGGATGTGCCGGGTTGGGCGGGACGGGGCGGGCTCCGAGGGGATGTGCAGGGCGGGCTCCGAGGGGATGTGCAGGGCGGGGCGGGGCGGGCTCCGAGGGGATGTGCAGGGCGGGACGGGGCGGGCTCCGAGGGGATGTGCCGAGCGGGCTCCGAGGGGATGTGCCGGGCGGGCTCCGAGGGGATGTGCCGGGCGGGGCGGGCTCCGAGGGGATGTGCCGGGCGGGGCGGGCTCTGAGGGGACGTGCCGGGCGGGGCGGGCTCTGAGGGGACGTGCCGGGCGGGCTCCGAGGGGATGTGCCGGGCGGGCTCCGAGGGGATGTGCCGGGCGGGGCCAGTTCGGGAGTGGCCGCGCCTCGGGGCAGAGGCGGTGGCGGCGGGGCGGGTACCGCTACCACTGCTACGGGGTTGGAGGGGAATTTGGGGGTTTATTTACAACGGCTCGAGGATTGTTTGTTATTTTTTACTTTAAAATTAAATTGTTTGAACCACGTAATAGTAAACCATAGGTTTTTTCATCTGAACCTTAATTGAGGTCTTATACAAGACGATGTGTATTTTAAATTGGCCAAAATGATACCATGATTCTCGGTATAAATCTCTTTTGGAGTTACGAGACTCACTAAAAGTCAGATTTTTCTCCTACTTTTGTGTGAGATGAAGAAAACCTTTATTGCATGTCGGGGGTTGGTGGAGCATCAGTGGCAGAGCTGGTGCAGGTGCTGAACTCGGAGCAGAGCTCTGGCAGGTAGCTCCTTGTAGGAGCTTGTGTGGTAGGTCCTTGTCTGACCAGTGGCCCACCGGATTTCTCTGGCAGACATGCAATAAAAAATAAAAACACCAAACCCTGTACAAAAGCTTTTCAGAGATGGGGATGGATTTCAGCAGAGGTAGAACAAGAGTACTTATTTGGAGTTGGACAAAGGCAAAATTTGAACTTGAGTTTAAGGTATGCCTTGTAAGTAATTCCATATGTGGGGAGGCTTTTCTGAAGTTGTTTCTGGCATTTGGCAATCACTGCAATGAAACTTTGAGACAAAGTTTTTGAATTAGCAAAGCAAGCTGGAAGTATGGCTGTGTGTTTGGGATTCAGTGGCTGAATAGCAAATAAAGTGCACACAGAAGCTTTAAATTCATAGTTGCAGCATATATCATTTAAGGGAAAATGAGCAGATGTGAGGTTTGTGCCATGGGATACTGTTTCTTGGGGTTAAATGCTGTCAGTGAGGCCGCTGGGGGGTTTGTGCAGCCCAGGCAGCCACACCCGGGGCAGTGGCTGAGCAGGACGTGTCTGGCCCAGCGCTGGCTCTAGGAGGGACTGGCAGCTGCTGCAAAAGCAAAGCTGTGACAAAGCAAAGGGAAGAATGGCTCAGCCTGGAAGGTTGGATGTGAACCATTTCAGTCCAAAGTGAACACTGAAAGGTGAACTGGAAAAATGATCTTCAGAGGGATATTGGTGTTACCTGATCACAGGTCAGCAGCTCAGCTGACTGAGGCCATGCTGCGTGGGAGGAGGTAAAGGTGAGAACGCTACAGCTGATTGGAAGAGATAAAAGACACCACTGTTCTACAGTACATCATCAGGAAAGCAGATTTATTTCTTTTTGTTGTTGACTTTTTTAACATTTGAACAGACACAAATTTGGCAAACAAAACCTGCAGGCTTTTTGTTCAGTAAAGCATCACTGTAAAACTCAGTTCTGAGCATGGTAGAAAGCAACAATAACAGTAAAACACCGTGTTTGTTAAAGCACATTTTTTAAGTTCAACTGATCATGTATAGCCCTGCAGAATCTGATGTAGTGTACCCAAACTCTGGAAGGTACATTTGTAATAAGAAGTTATTGTAAGGGGATTCTGGAACACAGATGACCTTTGCTATGTGTCTTATATGTACATCATTATTTTTATAAAAATGGGATATTTTTATTTTTTAAACTACATCAGTGTCTCTGAACACACACAGTCTATTGGAGCCGACTGCGGCTATTAGTTACATTGTCCTTGAGAAAATGTTGGTCTTACAGACAAAATTACTGTCTTGACTTCTCTTAAATGTGTTTTCAGACTGATGTGTTTCTTATCTCACACGGTTTTGCTGCCATTCATATTGCATTCCAATCTAATGTTGGCTGCATGCTATAGGAAATTTAATCCACATACAGATGAATTAAAAGCCTGCATGGAGGGGTTTTTTTTTATGTACCAGCAGTCTGATCTCCAGTCTTTTCAAGGGAACCTGCTTTTTTATGGGTTGTTCTTTTTGGATATCCAAGGGGTGTCTCATACTGTGCAAGCCACCCCTGCAGCCCTGGGCCCAGTGACCCATGTCAGCACTTGCTGGGATGCAGCCAGTACTCCTCTTCAGCTGATAGGTTTGTTTGGGGAAGCCCCTTTGTTCTGCATCCCTTGCTCAGGGAGGTGCCCTTGCTGGCACCGTGTTGGCTGCACAGGGAGAGGGAAGGAGAGGCTGCTCTGGGACCAGGAGCTGCCATCCTGCTGCAGTTACTCTGGGCCAGGGCAGCTGAGCAGCAGGGCTGTGGTCTGCATGACATTCTTGCTGTAGAAGAAAATTATAACATCATGAGCTTCTACAATCAAACAGACTTTTGGTCATAAATACAGGATGAAAATGTTTCTGCTATTGTATCAGCCAGGACACGTCTTCGTGTTTGACTGCAGATGAATGTTGCTTTTGGTGCATTTTCTCCAAAGAACTGACATGATTCTTTGCAAAGCCACACACGTACTGATGGCTTGGAGAAGGAAAGGGATTGTTTTATTCAGAGCTTCATGATGTAGTTTCTGGTTGCCATCATTTTCAACACATCTGACCAAGTCAGTTTCCTGTCTTGAACTGACTTTCATTTCATTGGGTCCCAGGTTCTCATTTCTGTTGATTTGACTGGCCTCTGCAGGCAATTACTTTAATTTTGAAGTCTGAAAGCATCTAAGTTTGAAAAAGAATCAAAGTCATCCTGTGAGAAAGGTCCATGCTTAATTTGCTGTAAATGGTAATAATAAAAGGGGTTTGTAGTCTGTTTTTATTTACTGAGTCTTTTTCTTTGTTTTTTTTTAATTTTTAAATAGTTTATGGAGTTCCAATTTCTTACACAAATAGTGAGTAGTGGAACAGTGTCATCATATTGGTATCTTTAAGCTCACAAGTGAGTTGTTTTGTGAGAACACTGACAATTGTCCAAAGCAGTTTAACAAATTATAGTATAATACCCAGCTGTAATGGTTCTGGGTCACTGGAACTTAAAAAAGTTGTTAAACTCTGTGTGAGTTTAATATTAGGGGCTCTCATGCAGCAGGGACAACTCTTTCTGACCCAATGTCATGACAGGAGAACTGCACTGGCATGTTTGAACATGTCTGTGGGCTGTGTCTGAGCATCTCACAGACACCTGCACAAATTCCTGCAGAGACACCAAAGATCAAACTGCCTGTTGAGAGGTAACCTTTCTATGCATTTCACTATGCATAATATAGATACATATTCTTTTTGTCTTAAAATTGTACTTTGGCTGGATGCCTGTACCTATATTCTAGGAATGCCAGTATTTCTGCTGATTATTTCTGAAAGTTGTAAAACAATCTTCTAGTCATTCCTGCATTCACCATATTACAGTTTGTGTCCTATTTAAATGATATTTTTATGATTAGCTTTCTTGGATGATCTGCTAACTTACATTAAACAAAAATAAAATGTTCCTTATGTGATTTTTTAAATGGAGTAGCTATCTTGCAAATGCAATGGCTTAATCCTAAAATAAGAAAATGTGTAACTTTTTTATGTACTGGTGCACCGTTATTTGTTTTAAGTTTCCTTAAACTGTATTGTCACAGGTGTGCTCAGCAGGGAAAACTCTTCATGAGAGGGGAAGGGAAGAAGGCCACAAGTGCTGTGTACATAAAGGAATGTGCAATTTGCAGGCAGAAAGCAAAGTTGTGAGGTGTTTTCCCAAGAGTACTGTTGATTTTCTGTAGGCTTATTTGGGTGGGCAAAAAAAAATGAAATTAGCAGCAGCAGAAGAGAAAAGATGAGCGGCATTGGAGAGGCAAACAGTGCATTGGAAGCTGATCATTTGACTTTGGTTGTTCCACCTGTGCTGCTAATCCTAGTAATGAATAAATACTGAAGCTCATGTGTCTTGCATCACACCTCATTTGGTCAGCTGTTTCAAGTAAAAGAGTAAATGCTTACTTTGCTATTTTTTTAACTTAAGGGTTTCACAGCTGTAAGTGACATATGAAGTGAGTACACCTTAAAGCACAAACCAAATGAAAACAGAAAAAACCCACCCCCCTGTGCACACACACACAGACACACACACACATATATCATTATGGTTTAGAAGCTGAACTATACCCTGATTGTTTTTACCCTGATAGATTTTTCCCTGGTCAGTACCTGCTTTCCAATACATCCTGGTACAGTCATTGTACCAAGAGGGTATTTACATGTTGGATAGGTTTTGTCATCTTAGTAGTTGCATGGATGATTGCTCCCATATAACAACATTATATCCTGATATAAAAGCAATCACTGTGGGAGTTTAGCTGTGCTGGAGGAGGCAGCATGATATGAAAAAGCAAAGTCTTTGTCCTTGTTCTATTAGATGTTCCTAATGCATGTTCCCAGAAGTCACCAAAACCTTCTGCACATTTTGACTAATACAAAATGAGATACAGAGATCAGGAAAAGGTGCATCTTTATAGCTCAGTATTTAAATTATTCCTCTTTTTATTGTAGCAGTAGTATTGTTTCCTTATTGGTTTGTTTTATAGAGCCACTTTATCAAAAGAGTCTCTCAGCAGTTTCTCTATACAGATTCCAGTTTTTTACTGCCTTCTTTTCTGAGTTCAAGCCTTTCAGAGGAGCAGAGCAGAGCACTTACTGACAAAGCCTGGGTGAACTCACCTAAGGCTACTCTGGGGTAGTGCTACATTGAGGATGAAGGGGGTTTTTTCCCATAGCACTGATTCTACTCCTGAAATAAATTGTAATTCTCTCATGCCAACAGTGTCTTTAATATTAATTGACTGTGGACATCCCCAGCAAGTTGCTTTGTGTGGTTTTTAACAAGAAGAGAGGGATCAATAGTCTCTGTGAAGCTCCTGCATTGCACCAGCAGCCTGGTGAGAAGGAAGGTGTTACACCTCAGGAGACTTCTGTTGTGTCCTCTTTTTTGATATCAGCAAGTCAACAGGACAGAAGTCAGTACTCATTGCAAAAGCAGCATAATTTATTTTTATTTCAGGGGAGTTTATTTATAATGTAGAGGGCACACTGCACAGACTTAGAATTATTAGGAAAAAACATAGGGCAAGTTTACACTTGAAACTTTCTGTCTGTAGCACCCTTAATTATTACTCCATGGAAAATCAGAAATGTGTGCACAGGCTGGACTCCCAACAAATACAAGCTCTCCCTGCTGTGTCTTTGGGGATGAGCAGGTATTGCACTCCTGGGTTATGGCCTTACACACAGAGCCATACCAGTAAAATGCATAGAAATAATATGAACATTTTTTGCAGCAGCTTTGACCAAAGAGTCAAGCCCTGATCTTCTAAGCCTGAGGTCAGAAATAGTGTCAACTGCCTTTGTTGTGAATCCTCCGTCTGATATCTTGGACTTGTGTGGTTTTCCAACAAGGCCCTTGAGCAGCATGAGTGGAATAAACAAATTCTGAGGAGGTATGTGCAACACTTTTCTCAAACAGCAAAGACGTCACATACCTTTTTGAGCTCCCTGTTGAACTAGTAAAACCACTGACAAAAGAAGCACATTCAAGTGAAAGATGGAAGGTGAGACCAGTCATTTCTAACTGGTCCAAGAAACAACAGAAGAATGTGAAACTCTCTGTTGTATCCAGCAACATGATCAGGACTTTTTTCGCCTTACACTTGATCTGCCTGTGTAAAAGATGAATTCTCCTCTTAGATACACTGAGCCATTAGCTGTGAAATGGCAATACTAAAGAACATCTGCAGCCATGGAAGTTTGCATTTTTAGCTCTGAAAATGCCAGGATTTATATTTTACAAATTGAATTCTATAATCACTGTATATCCTAAGTTACTGTAGTAATTTTCCAGCACTAAAAGGGTTGAGTACACAGCAATGAAGCACAAAATTAGCTGCCTTTTAGATTTATTAGTATTATTAGAAACATCTACAGGCTTTATCCAAGCTGGTCTGTGGAGCAGCAGCAGAGCAGGGAGTGTCCCACAGCTGGTGAAGGCAGAGCTGGCAGCTCCTTGGAAATTGTCTGCAACTGCAGCCTTGGTGTTCCACTTCAGACAGGAGAGCAAACCCTCAACAGCCTACAAGGTGTTCAGAGATTTGTCATAAACAGTGAGTGTGGTAAGAACACAAGGTATATTTAGACAAAGATACTACAAAAGCCAAATAACTGCAGAGGAATCCTTGTGCAAGAGAGCTGTGCAGAGGCTGCAGGGAAAGGCTGCCACTCCACCTGCGCTGGCGCTCCCTGTGACAGGAGGAGGCACCAGTGCTGGGCATGGCCCTGCTGGGCCAGGTTGCCCCAACAGACCCCGCACTGGGAACACCAGAGCAGCCCATGCAACTGAGCTCAAGGCAGATGGCTCCTGGCTGTTACCTGGTCAGAGGACAAGTTCAGTTACTTGGCTTAGAAGGGTCACTGCTGACAGAAAGGCAGATTGGGAAACTGATTGAAAATAAATATTGAAAAAAAAAAAGTGGGTTAAAACACACTTCCAGAAACCAAGAGCAAACATTATAGCACCACTGTACTGCTTTGATACCGTGCCTAGAGGCTGGAAAACAGGCTAAGGAAAGCCAAGAGGGCAGTTTCATTTCAACCTAATTATTTTATTTGAGAATTTTAAGATCTTAACCACACCAGCAATAACAAGAATAAAAAGAAAGATGCTGTCAAATCTTCTCAACTTCCTAAAAGGGTAACAGCTGTGTGGGTGATCAAAAAGCTGCACATATCACATTCTGACATAGGCAAGATAGGGAAATAACTTAGGACAGAAAATTTGGAAAGTAAGTCATCATAAGCAGCTCATACAATACATTTTCCTGTTTAAAAAATGGAATTACCAGAGGATCAGATTCCAGTCAGTACTTTGGCCAACTATCTGGATGACAGAATAAAGAGATAATTTTTAGTGATTTTTTGATAATGCAAAAGAGGCAGTACTGGGGAGTTCAGAACTCAAATTCAGAAAGATTTTGAAAACTTAGAGAAATAGAAAGAAACTGGGTGCAATTCAGTATGGTAAAATAGAAGCTGTTTATGTAGGTTGCAATAATCTAAGGAGAACTGCAAACAGGAGACAAGGTAATGGCAGGTCACAAGCAGAAGGGGGAGAAAAGCATGAACAGAAGAAAAGAAGTTGTCATCCCAGAGGCCACCCTGGAGTCCTAATCCTCCTGCTGAGCATCAGCAAGGGCTTCAAGAAGATGCAAAAAAAAACCAGCAAGGAAACAATCAGACATTTAGAAAATATGACTTGGTATGAAAAGTTTGATTAATTGAATTTCCTTGGCAGGGAGGGGAAAACTTTACTTGCTGTTGGAGGTTTTTTCCCCCCTAAGGAAGTGCCAGAAATCCTACAGTCTGTAAAACTTTCTGTTGTGGAAGACATTTAAGAGCAGATTAGTCAAACATCTCCACTCGTAGCAACTAAGATATTTTGTTGTGCCTTGAGGTGAAAAGCAAGTTAGAGAATGCCTGAGTATTTTCAGATTTACTTTATATGGACAAAAATCTGCATTTCCAGTCAATTGCTGGAATTTCAAAACATATAGATTGCAGTATTTCATTTAATTGCAGAGTTAGAAATATTTCTAAAAGACCTTGAAGATACAGTATCAGTTTTTTACTCTGCAACCTGAAATAGAAGCAACTTCTAGTAAGGCATCCTTTAGAGACTCTATGAAGTTTGCACCAGAAGAATATTTTTTCATCTGCATTTCTCCCTCCTCTTACAGCAGGTCGAATATAAGAAATTTTAAATTTTATTTTGCAGTTTACTTGTTTCAACATATAATACATGAAATGACCCAAAATTACATAACTTGAACAGGTTAGGGAAGGAAATGGAAAAGATGTGGAATTTGATAGCCAGTCTTCTCACAGCCTCTTTGAGACAATTTCACTTTTCAGCGATATTTCTTCCTTTTAGAACCACCTGATGCAAAATACATTTTGCATCATTAGTTCCAGTCTGGATTTCTTAATATGTGCCACTTGAAACTATTAGCAAGTCCTACCTTGTAGGTCAGACACTTCGGGATCGGAGGGAACACATTGCAAAGACAATTCTCTGCAAAAGCATCCACACACCAGAAGTCTGTAGTGTTCTCTGTTCAAGATAGGTTGCTAAGTTAGACATTAAGGCAAATTTAATACATAATTTAAAATGGAATCTATGCTATCTAAAAGGCGCTGACTCAGCATACAACATGCTCCTGCTACAGCTGCATTCTCTTTCTACAAAGAGAGCTCATGAATTTCCTCATCACAGCAATATCCAAGTTACTTTTTACACAGCAGGAGGCAGAGGAGATGCCTCCAGGGTCAGAAGAGCTCAGCAGCAAAGTCACAAATGCAAGCCAGTGCACAACCAGGAGAGAAAGACAAACATTCAGGCTTGTCAAACATGCATTCAAAGTCAGGTGCAGCAGCAGCCTCAGCTGAGCACAGCTGACTAAAACCATACCCAGTTTTCCATGAGTTGTCCACCAGCTGCAAACAGCTCTGGCAGTGGCAAAGGGAGACACAACATGTGGATTTCTCTGCTGGACCTTCCTATTTGCAACTTTGCATTTTCCCAGCCACACTTAGAAAAAGCTGCTCAAGCACTCAACAACAGCAAAAGACAAATTCTCCTGCTTCCAGTTTTCACAGGGAAATAGGAAAATTGCTCCCATGTACTTTTATCCTGTTCTGACTTTGGAACTGAAGGAAGTGTTTCATAAATAAGCTTAGACTTACTTTTCTTTCAAGCAACCTGAAGCTACTCAGTTCTTCAAATTAGAGTGAATAATTATTTTTCCTTAAAGGAACTCAATGCAAGCTAAGTTGCATTTTAAATTACCAAGTTATGTTAACATCTAAATTAGTATTATTTAACATTTAACTGGTAAAACTTCAGCAGTAAGGTTGGCCTACTTGTCTGTCAGACAACAAATGAACACAAAGCAGTTTGTCTGCTGCTGTGGACACAGGTCTGTGGCACACAGGTCTGTGGCTTAGGTACTGAAAACAGCACCCTGAATTGAGTATTCCACAGGATCTCATAAGAAGGTACATATGCTAAAATGAAATGTAAAGTCAGTCATGCTCCACCAGAGCCTGTCTGGAGTGTTTAGTGAGGGGAAAACAAAACAGAACAAAAAAAAGGCAGGATAACATAAGCCTTGACAAACTATTGTGCAAGAAGATTGCTTTTGCTACTCAGATCAGCTCAGACATCTGTGAGTAGCATTTAAAACAGTGCCAGAATTTTAGTTTATGGAATCTGAAGAATTCAGAGCTTGCCATTGAAGTTGTGCTCTCAAAAGCCACCATCAGAAAATGCTACATTTTCCATTGAAACGGTTTGACCAGCACAGTTAAGGAATTTCAGAGCAAACACTAAATGCATAGCTGGAAGAGAAAGGGATAAGGACTCACACCACCACTCCCTTCAAAAGTATTATTTCCTTCTGATGCAAACAAAGTTTAAGTGTGCAAATGGGATATACCTGCCTTAAATCCTAGAAGGAAATTAGTCTGTGAAGACAAAATTAGCTGAATTTATGGTAGCCTTTGTGCATCAAATCAGTGTATCAAAACATGCTCTGAAACTAACTCTCAGCACATCAACAGCTTTAAACACAGCAGATTGTAGCACATTGACTGAATTCCAGTCTCTCTTCATATGCAGGTCAGTTAAAATGCTGGACTAGGTTTCACTTTTAAAAAGCAGACATTTTACGTGTTGCATCTTATTTATCATCCTGCTTAACAAAATCACAAGATAAAACCACTGATCAGAAGCTCAAGCAGGAAAATATTTAAAATGTTAAAGCAGAAGTGACTTTAAGGTTCTTCACTTGCCATCTTAAGCCATAGTTTAAAATCTGTCCTATTAATCCCCCATTTCCTTTCCCTACAAGTGTGCAGCCTCAGCAGCAGCACTGCTTTGCTCATACCCACTCGTGTACCACGTTTGTGGGGAGTTTCAAGACACATCAGAGCCCATTACAGGATTTTTACTATCAATTGAAATAGATATGAACCCTCCTGAAAGACCTTGACATAATGTACTTCAGTACACCAGGGGTCTTCTCTTGAAATTTAAAATTCAAGTTAAGCACTTGACAAATTATCACAGTTCAGCCATAAACACAGCAACAATTTTGCTTGGCATGCTACAGCAGAAACTTTATTCAGTTATTTCTGAAAATATTTGCAACCAAAATTTACTTTTGTAAAGTCACAGAAATAAGCTTTAACATACAGGTTGTATACAACTCAAAAACAGATATTACTTTTAGCAATAACTTACAGATACAAACCAATGATAAACTACAATTTCACAAAGAATTGTAAACATTTTGCACAATTGTCAGTCCTTCCTTTTAGGCAAAGTGCTCTTTTGATGACAAATAAATTAACACACACATAACTAGAGTGGACTACTTCCAGACAATACAAAAAGGTGTTCCATAAGGCTTGTAAACAATGTAACAGTAATTTATGCAGAATCCATAAAAGTGTCTTGCAGGCTAAATATACTTACATACTTGGGCAGCAAAAATTGTCTTGAAAATGCTTTAGACATTAAATTAAAAGTTAACATTAACATCTTTCCAATGATATTTTCAATACACTATGACTTAAGGTTACATCTTTAATAGCTTCTATCCCTGACAGAACGGAATTAGGTGTGACTTAGTGGCAGTTGTGTCACTGAGTGGGGTAGCAAAGGCTGGAGTCCAAGAGCTGGAGGTGAATGAGCTACAAAAGCAAACATTCCCTGGTCAATTCATCAGCGGCAGGAAAAGCTAAGCCAGTAACCCCAGGGGGCAGTGCCAGCTCCCTCTGACAACGCTGCAGCCTGCTCTGCCTCTGCCAGTGCAGCACCCACAGCCCACCTCACACTCCACTGCTTGGGACAGAAACAAGCTCAGGCCGCGCAAGCAGCTCAGACTGATTCTCCCAAAAGTCTTCACAGTCCCTCCTAACCACAAACAGGAGCAAAAGCTGTTGATGTGCTGGATCATAAGACACAAAATGACTGAAGGACTTTTGACCACCAGGCTGTCCCCCCCTCCACTGTGTGTTACTGTGAGGGAAGCTGAAAGCTCTCAGAAGTTTCTGGATGGAGCATCTCTACAGTCCATGGGATAAGAGTCAGGGAGCAGGTGGTAAACAGTTTTCATTAAAATTACATATTAAAATATGTGGTGTGGATGTTTAAATAAATGTTTGATGTCTTATTATAGTTTTAATAGTCTGGGGGAAGCACAGGCAGTGGTCTTCATACCCAAATCTTCAGCCATGCTCTTACAGTGAAGAGCTACTGCTTGCCCAATAAGGTGTAAGTAGCAAGTATATTATTGATATATTCTATGAGAATACTAAAAATTAAAATTCCATTAGTGTTTTTTAATCAGTACTTGATAAACCATTCTTGCCATAGCTGATAATGATTTTACTAGGAGAAAACCAGAAAAGCTGTTTCACCTACCATCCATGAAGCTGTGCAGAGCAGTCAGCATAGTCCCGTCCTGGGGCACATATGCAGAGTAGGCCATTTCTTCTAACATGGGTGGAGACAGCCTGGAAGGCTGAACTGCAGTGACAGGAGCAGTAGATGAATGATTAGGACTAACATGTTTCTTATGGCGTGCTCTGCAATTTTGAAACCACACCTGAAAAGAAGGGAAAGGTACATCATGTTGACAGACTGCATTCAACATTAGCATAAACAGCCACCTGCCAAATACTTCATTTCTATAGAAACACTCTGTCGATCTTCCAGGCTAGAATGAGGTAAGGAAACCCCAAACTTATTTTTATTTGAATATAAACATATAATTTAAATTAAAAATCATATTTATGTATAAAAAATCACATTATGTTTGCTGATATCTTCAAAGTCTGTGTTTCAGTTTTGAATGGCATGTGTATATATTTTAACTCTGCTTTCAGAATAGGTGCCCAGATATTCACTAACTCTTAACGTGCCACACAACAATGCATTTTCAAAAAGAGTGTAGGTCTTAAGGACAGACTTTTACAGTCAGAAATTTCTGTTTGGAATAACTTAGTGCCAATTTACTATTTACTGAAAAGTTTCTTCATGGAAGACTGTTAATACTTAGCACAAAGCACAAGAGGAATACAGCAAGTTTTCCAAATTACCAAGCTTGTTCTAGACCTATTCCTGATGTTATAACTGCCAGATGAGATCTTTTTCCGTGTCAGAATAACATGGAAAAAACATGGATGAGTACCAGACTTTGTTAGTCAAGGAACTTTGCACTGTTACCTGTATAACACGCCTGCTCAAGCCTGTTCTTTCTGCCAGTTTCTGAAGAGTTTGTGCATCTGGATTGTTGTCCTGAGCAAACTGTGCTTGCATAACCTGAAAAGGCAAGAGAAAAGATTGCAGGATGATCTGCCTCGAAAGCAGCATTATTCTCAGATCATCGTCCTACTTTGTTTGTCTTTAGGAAACTTGTAAACTCTCGTCCGATGGTCCGACTACATTAAGGGGAAGAAACCAAAAAGAAAACAAAAAGACGACAGGGCAGGAGGGAAAAGAAGCAAAGGGGGGGGCAAAAAAACGGCGCAAAGGGCGGAAAAAAAGGCGCAAAGGGCAAAAAAAAAGGCGCAAAGGGCAAGGAAAAAAAGAGACAAGGAAAAAAAAGGAGAGAAAAGGGGGGAAAAAAAACCAAGAAAAAAATTCCAAAGCCAAATTATAAGCCCTTATTAAATGCTTAACTGAGCGATGGCATTTTCCAGAAATGAAAGAAATGGATTCTGCTTGAAGGAGGTGCTCTGTAAGATTAAAAGAACTGTGGAAGAAAATTTGTTGCGAAGTGACTCAAATATGTTCAATAAAGTCTGCAGAAGCAGACTACAGCATAAGAAAGGAATGAGCCATGATCCAGCTCCCTGAATTTGTCAATCATTATCTGTGTCTTGTATCATATTGAGCACTTGCCGTTCTTTTCCTCTCCATGGTGGATGCAGGAACTGGGAAGCACTCTGTGCTTTGCCTTTAACCAAGGCAAGGAGCAGAGCAGCTCCACCCTGGCTGACCTGCCCTTTGCAACCATTTGTTTACACTCGTCCCTTTACACAAAATTTAAGTTAACACTTATCATTAGATGAATTACACTTCTTTGAGAAAGCAGATGTCAACTCGTACTGCACCCTGAAGACTTTAAGGTGCTTTAAGGGTTTGCCCTGTTTATGGAAGTGAGATTTCACACATTTCTGCAGGGTGTCTTCAGCAATTTTGAAAGCATTAGTTTCTCATTTTTGGATTTTTGACCCTTGATTTGACCCTGAAAATTTTGCCTGGCTTCATCTTTGAAGATTCAGACTATTACTCCCCACATTATAGAACTGTTTGCTTTTCTGCTGTTTCACAGAATGGGTTGGGAAGAACCATCCAGTTCCACTCCCTGCCATGGGCAAGAATATATTCCACTATCCCAGGTTACTCCAAGCCCTGTCCAACCTGGCCTTGGGCACTTCCACGGATGGACACCCTGTGCCAGGGCCTGCCCACCCTCACAGGGAAGAATTTCTTCCCAATATACCACCTAACCTGCTCTCTGGCAGTTTGAACCCATTCCCCCTTGTCCTGTCAGTCCATGCCTTTGTCCAAAATGCTTCTTCAGCTCTTTCTTGGAGCCCCTTTAGGTACCTGAATGTGCTATAGAATACAACCATCAAAATGCATGGACATCCTTTTATACAAGTTCTTTGTGAGGTGTGTAAATACATGCTGCCACTCTGAGAGTCACTTATCCCTCTGATGCTTCTCTTGTTGGAAGTAAACCCTTACATCAGCCTCGAAGACAGGCACAGAGGTGCAACGAGCAGATAGGGAAGTCTCATTAAATAACAAGAACCTCTAGGATCTCGACCAGCTGCTGAAGTATGTTACAGTCTACCAAATGACAGCAGCTGGGAAGAATGCCTAAGTACTGGCCCAGCCACAGGGGCAGGAACTATCTCCCTTTCAGCTACTGCTAGAAGAGAAAGTTCCCTTCTGCAGAAGTTCAGGCTCAATGTCTAGAGCTTTTGCCCTGTGCACCTGATGGATTATTACTAAAATGTTTATTTTGTGTTAACACCATCTTCTGTCTCCAGTCACTACTGAAACAGAAAACCAAGCTTTGAACAGCCCTATACCCTGTTATACAGCACTGCTTTAACACCCCACATGTTATTACACCTCAACATTAGTTTTTCCCAACTGTTTTCACCATAAAAAAGAGGACAGACCAGCAAAACGGAACTCACACTGTGACCAGAAATTCAAAGCCCTGTTATAAACTGAAAGCAGGGATGCGTAGCTAGGGTAAGGTAGAAAACCATAACTTCCCTCTCAGTGCAGGTTGAAATCTCTAAATCTGGTCTCACCGTCACCCCTTTCATTGGAAGCTGGCCCTAGTCCTGGTGTTCTTCCCCAGAAAGCTAATTTAAGTGAAGTAGGGACCCAGAATGCAAAATAATATCTATTGAGACAGGCCAGAGGTAACTCTTGACAAGGCAGCAACAAGACAAGAAGTCTTGAAAGCACGACAGATGCAGTCAATACAGCAAAATTCCATCTTCCATCCTATTTTAATGTTTTGAAGTCAAATATAGTACCCATCTTTCGTAGAACTTTTCACATTACATAATTCTAAAATATTTTGTCTTTATTATGTTTAATGATGTAAATTACTGATTAAATAGATTTCATCGAGCAATCTGAATTGAACAAACTTTTTGTTTCCACTCCACAGAATTACTGTCTGCCCTCAGGGAAATAAAACCTTGAAGAGTACTATTTCATATAAAACTGCTGAAGCTAATAAACAATTCCAGAAACATGCTGTGTCTTGACAGTTTATGAAATAGTTCAAAGCACTCAAGCTTTTTCTTTCTGCTCTTATGCATCCAACTTCCTGTTGGTTCAGCACCCGCGTCCCTGCATAAACCTGAGCTACACGAGCTTTTATCACTGTGTCTACCTGGAGCTGATCTGCTGTGAAGCTGGTCCGTGCTCTTTTTGCTGGTTTTGGATGATTAACATCTTGTTCTGTAAGTAATGCTCCTTCCACACTAATCCCATTACCTGAAATATTAAAAAGAAAGCATTGCCTGCTAAACATTCAGTGATGCTATTCAGAAGTCAGCCTGTTCTACAACAATAACCAACAGCACTTGGTCAGCTGATTCTCAGCTTTAGAAAGCCTCATTCTATTCAAAGTTAAATTGATCTGGCAGCATTACACATTATATTCCAAATGACTCCCTTGCAAGTGAAGGAAGAAATAAATTTAGCATGATATTTTATCGATGAGATATACTGTTGTTTTCTTTTCCTTAGTACAGAAAACAAGTTATGCAAACTCAAAAACATTAAATAATTTGCACATTATTTTAATTCAAGAACCTGTGCTTCCAGTCTTACTAAATCCAGGCAATTATTCTTAATAAGGAAGACGAAGTAAAACCCAATAATATAATTAAAACTGCACCACAAACATAGCTTTTAACAAAAGCAGTATATTACCATTTTCAACTTCTCTTTTCAGATTGTCCAACATGCAGTCGTAGTGCACTCTACAAAGGACTTTCTCTTCAACCAAAGCGAACTCCTCTCCAGTGGAGAGCTGCCTCTTGCAGGAGAAGCAGGCGAAGCACGCCAGGTGGTACACGTTGCCCTTGGCCCGCCGGACCCAGTCGGTGGAGTGGATGTGCCGCCCGCAGCGGGAGCAGCGGGTGCCGTAGCGCCTGCAACGAGAGCGGCAGCGGGGCACGGTCAGACGCGACGGCACCGAGCGGAGCCGGGTGGCGGCGGCGACAGAGGGGACGGAGGCGTGGCAGTGCAGCCAGGACCCCCAGCTGAGCACAGTGCATCAGGGGACTGCGTTTGTACTGGGGGAAAAACTAAAAAAAAATAATATTTATCAGCAAGTTTGAATCGCATGGCTTAGGGCAAGCCCACTGGTGAATTACAGAGATTGCACTTTGCATAAGACAAAAAGCAAAACTGAAGCATTTTAACTGCTACGTGAAGTCACAACTCTTCATCTTTCCTTTTACAAAGATAATTACTCTTAAAATGAGCTAGGAGACGGAAACAGCTGACTGTGCTCACAATTTTCCCAATTATTCAAATTTACTTACACTACTCTAGGGGTAGTCTGAATTACTATATTTAGCTACATCATCCTTCACTAATCTTCCAGCACCTTTGGCAGAAGGGGGAAAGCCTTTATCTTCATAGTTATTTCCTGAATTATCATCATATTATGACTTTTAAATAAATTCAAATATCTGCAAGTATTTACATTATTAGAGTAGAATATTTCTCTTTGAAGAGGAAACTAGCCACTAAGGTATGTTGATCATTTAGATAAGAATTTGTCCTGAAAACCTTTGCAGACTCAAGTTCGTTTTTCAAGTCCCACAGAACTTAGTTTTTCCAGAAGTTCACAGCATTCAGCCTGCCCTCTCTTTCAGTGTCAAACCTGACTAGCTGGATGTATTCTATTCGATGCCCAGGTGAGAATCCCATAAACAGGTTGGTCTACCAACCAAACCAGGGAAGTACCAGGAATCCTATCGAAATTAACAGCAATGATTTTTGTTACTTTCTGTACCAAAGGCTTTGCATCCTAAGTACTTACATCACCAACTCAAATAAATAATATTCCTCGCAGAATTAGTCCTTAATCCTGAAAAATGCTTTACAGTCTAAATCAAATTGATCACAGAAAGGTATAACTGCTAAAAGTTTCTTTTAAACATCACAGGATTTATTCTGGATTGACTTTGCAGCTCCATGTGATGTCCCAAGTCCCACACCAGAGCAGTACTACACAGAGACAAGTACTACTCCAAATGGATCATCTCCAGCCTACCTTGCATTCTCAGCCAGCATTACCCAAGGGTAGTTCTCTGCACATTCAATACCTTTACATCCACACTGTGGCAGGGACTCTGAGCTTTT
This sequence comes from Pithys albifrons albifrons, assembly GCF_047495875.1. Taxonomy (NCBI): domain Eukaryota; kingdom Metazoa; phylum Chordata; class Aves; order Passeriformes; family Thamnophilidae; genus Pithys; species Pithys albifrons. The sequence goes on along the minus strand of NC_092467.1, from coordinate 34,140,355 downwards.
CCCCTCTGTGCATACAAAAGTGATGGTATAAATGCAGCATCTGTGCACAACAGTGAAGGGGCAGAGGGGAGACTTAGCAGGCAGTTCCATTAGAGAGACTTGAGATTCCCCAAGTCCTTCCACAAGAAAATCAGAGTTAAACTACGGAAGATAAACCTAGCAAATAAAAAGAGCCTCAAGTGCATTTCAGTTGTGGCTGAAGTGAAGAGTAATAAGCAAGCATAACAAATTATCTGACAAATTACCTTCCTGGATGATATACCTGAAATAATCGAGTTTGCAGAAGATATCTTTGTCTTTGATGTAGCAGCTGGTGTGCCTTCCCAGTGATGTTCTGCAAACGCTGCACGAGAGGCAGCGTACATGCCAGCAGAGGTCATTTACCTGCAAAAACCCAACATAAAAACACCCCTCAGTGCTTGTGCTACCAGTATCACATTTTATACTTACAAACCCTGGGTTTTTTCTAGACAAAGCTCAAAGTCATATGTACTATAATTCACAGAAAAACTATATTGAATGCAAAACATTTTTCCTATAGAACTGCGTGCATATTAAGGGTTAACTAATTTCATGCAGATCTTCAGAATAAGTTTTCATGGTTTTGTAATTAAGAAGCATCAGAAGAAGAAGCAAGAGATTCAAGTTCCACCTAGAGATTTTGAGCCCAGTTCTGTTCTCATAGCATTAGAGTAACAGAGCAAGTTTTGGCCTTACATGAACTTACAAGGGCAGCTAACTTACATACTTTTATTTCAGTGTCTGTAAAAGGTCCTGCCTAACAAAACCCCCAAACTTTTCAAAGTGATTTGAAATTTTAAAATGTGAGTATTGAAGGGGGGGGGAGGTCTGTCAAATAAAAAACCACATCATAAACCACACCTTTATTTGCTAAATTTCTGTTAGAGCAAAATTGATGAATGAAACGGGAGTTTCAAAACAGCAGCAGTTGTTTTAATAGCAAAACTAGACACATTAATGGTATGCAGTAGAAATTGCCATTTGTGAAAATTCACATATAATTTTGGGGCAAATAAACTGAGAACAATTATTTCCATTTCTGCTTTCCTATAAAGAGGACTCTTTGTCACACAGACATTGCACATCACCTAAATAAGTACTTTGAAAACTCAAGACTCTCAGTGACCATACAAAAATTATGTAATAACTCTCTGGATAATCCCATGTGGCACAGGAAGAATTCTGTAAATCAAACAATGATTAAGTTTAGATTTTTTTTCTCCTGAGCCTATTTCTCATCTCATACCAAATAGCCCATATATTACCTATGGCAAAGCAGATTTTAAATAGTACAGGATAGGCCTTTCATCAGAGCACTGCCAAACAAACCACAGAGAAAGCAAGGCTTCAACTCCAACACTGATACTGCAATCACCCATTTCAGTCAGTCTTCAGGCTGTAACACTGCAGTTGCCCAATGCCTTCCCAACCATTATCCTTGTCGGCAGCCACCTTCCTATAAGCTGACAAATTTATACCGCAACATAATATGAAGCTGTTGATAGCAGCTGTTGCCAAACCCACCCTCCCAGCTATCTCTTAGAAGAGTCACAGAACAGGGGGACAAGTGCTGGGCCAGACTGAACCTGCCCCACAGCCAGTCCCGCCGTGCCAAAGGCTTCCGAGGCTGCCCCGGGCCTGCACTAAGCCCCGGGATACGCCAGAGGAGCCCTCGCAGCTCTGCACAGCCTGAACTGACAACACAGCCTCACAGAGCCCATCTCCCTGCCTCTTCTTTGGAAGCCAACGCTGTTCTACAGAGCAGGGTGCCAACAGCTTCTACAGTTGTCTCATTTCATGTCACTTGCCCGCACTCCTACTTGTTAACTGACAGAGCTTAAGTTGGAAGCCGTGCTGCTGCTGGACAGTGCACAACAGCACAGCGGCACCAATTCCTGTGCCTACACAGGAAGCAGTAACAGGTAATTTAAACTCAAGGCTAATTAATTTAGAGGTTTTTTGCTCTGAGTCCTGTCATCCCAGTTTTTCAGACCGGAAAGAAAGGTGATCAGTAAACAAAAAACGAGCTACCGAAATATCACAGCAGTTTAACGGTACCGAGCAGAGTTCAAGCCATCTCTTCTGTGCCAGCCCAGGCTGGAAGGCCGGGTCGCTCAGACGATGAGTGCGTGGCAGCTACTGCGCTGACCCAGTTTTAAATGAAAACCAACCCAGCAAAAATTTTCATCGGACCTCGCCACTCCAACCAAGACCTAAAGGAACGATCTAATAACATCACCGAGATGCTTCCAGAAGGGTTACCGATTATGACTTAGCAAATATACAACGACTTTGTTTAAGGCTAATGGAATCAAGTCACTCTGCTACGATCGTGTAATCTCGCTTTTGAAAGGAAAGAAGCCAAAAGTCTGATCTAAAGTAACTTTAACCGCTCTAATACAGAAGGCAAATAGCACAGATACACGTACACCCTGACATGCTCCCCCCATCCCGTCCAATAACACTTTATGTTTAAACTTACTTGGTTTTGTTTGGTTTTAAATGAACTTACGCGGTCCTGGTTGCTAGGGAAAGAGAGCTGCTTTGCATGCAAGCAACTCGTTTCATTCACAGATGTTACTTGACCACCTTTTACAGAAACAACTTATTTACGCATTCCTCAAGACGCACTTTTGGCTTTGAGATTCACGACGTCCCCCAGACCTGCTTTAGCCAATAACACGTAGATTGTGCCGTCGCCGTCTGACCGAGAGCGCACGGAGTCACCGCGGTCGAGCCCGTCCGTTCCCATCCCGCTTCTCCCAGCCCGTCAGGAAGGCGCACCTCAGCGCCCGGAGCGTCACCCGAACACCGCCACAGCAGCTCGGGTTCCCTTTCGGGCCCGAACCCCTCCAACAATCGCGTTGTGGCTCCACAGTGTCGCTCACTCCCGTGTCCCCAGAGGTAGGGCTGAGCCGCAACGATGGCTCGGCCCGTGCGGGGGGGGGGGGGGGGGGGGAGGTGGCCCAAGGGGCTGTACCCCAGGAGCCCGCCGGGTCCGGTTCCCCGAGGCTCCCGGGGCACCGCCGGCGGCCTCAACAGGCACCCCTCGACAGCCCGGGCCCCGTGCGAGCGGGCCGAGCCCCGGGCTCGGCGGAGGGGAGAGGTGGCGGCCGAGGGGGCCTTCGGGCCAGGTGTCCTTACCTTGAGCAGGTACTTGTCCGCGATCTCCAGGCCACAGCTGCTGCACACGCACTTGCCGGGAGCGCAGCCCGAGCCTGAGGCCATGGACCGCGGCGAGGAGGAGGGCGACAGGGCGGCAGAAGAAGAGCAGGAGTCCTCGTCAGCGGCTGCGGGGCTATCCTGCGGGAGCGCGGGGAGCCCGCGGTCAGCGCACAGCCGCAACCGAGAGCCCCTCACCGCCCAGCCCGGCCCACCGGCACCTGTGGGCCCCTCCGGGATGAAGGCGGCGGCCGCGGCGTCCGCAGGGCCCGGCGGGAGCGCCGCGCCCGGGGCCGCCACACCCGCCCTCGCCAGCGCACCTTCTCCGTGGGACCGCCGAGCGCCGGCAGGTCCTTGTCCTCCAGCCTGCAGACGAACATCGGGTCACTCTTCCAATACATGGCCCTGCCCTACCGCATACCAGTCCCCGGTGGACGGCGAGCCGGCTCCGGGGACCTCGCGCCGGTCTCTGCTCTCAGCGCCTGCAGGAAAAAAGTTTTGTTTTCAAGTGGGTGGACCTGCCCCGCTGGCCTCACCTCCTGCGCAGAACCCGCCTTCCAGCGCGGCGGGGCCCTTTATCACCACCAGCGAACCCGCGCGGGTTTAGTGCGGGGGGGAACCCTCCCCCCAACATCAACAACAACAAAACAGCAATAAAAACCGCCCAGAAAATCCCTCCGTTTGTCTTCATCTTTTGCCACAGCTTCCACCCGCCGCCTCAGTCTAAACACAGGTTCCGGTTGCATTCCCCTATGAGTGAAGAAGATAAATACGGCAGAAGGCTAAAGCCCGTGTGACAGGAACGATGTTTCTACACTCCTGAATCGTAAAGCCCAGGCGAATTCCTATAGCTCAGACTCCCAACTCCACCTCTTGCTTCCCTACTTCTTCTTCTCCTCCTCCTAGTGCCTCCAAGTCCCCGTGGTAAAACCTTTCTCGTTAAGCTAACAGAGAAGCACCTGAGCTGCCGAAGCGTTTCTCCGGCTCTGAGCTCTCACAGGTGTTGCTGATTAACACCAGCGTCCCGGTGGCACCGCGAACAGACAGTGCGGAGGATGGTTGCCCCCACTACCCGCAGAACCGGCCCGCGTCTCTCCGTGACCGGCCGTAGGTTATGGTACTCTTTCTCCACGATCACAAGTCTTGTCCGCAGAATTCCCTAACTCCTAACACTGATGCACTTTTCGGGACGTAAGAGGAGAATAAAGCAGCAGCTTGTCCATCACAGGTGAGGTTAAATAATTGGGTGTTTGCTCCTCGGCGCGTAGTTAACCAGCCAGCTGCTTTTAATTAAATTTATCGGTATGTTTCCATCTTTGCCCTTACCTGTTTCTTTCAGCCGTGCCTGACCATGGATGCAGGATGTGTTGTTGAATCTCGGTAAACCGAACTGAGAAAATTGCCCGTAGGTTTACAAACACGATGGGCTTGATAAAAGGGAATTGTGCTTTTGAGGAGCTCTACGAAAGGAGAAGCCCCCTACTTTTCTCCCTCTAAAAAAGATGATCGTTGTTTGAAATCCCTGGGCCCAATTCTGCAGGACTCTAAGTGAACGAGTAGCTGTGTCGAGCCCCGGTAAAGCCAGGACATCCCTTTAATCACTCGTTTGTTCATCGCTTTTAACCGATTAAACCCCGAGCAGAATCTCACTGACATCCAGTCCCGGTGCCCCTGACACCGCTGGCACAGCGAGGCAAGCAGGGCTTTGGAATTCGTTCTGGCCGCGACGTGGCTCAGTGCAGGGCGACTGCCTCTCGGCCGAGTGGCCGGAGTCCCAAGCGGTGGCAGGGAACACGGACACTGCCGGACGCTGGGAGCCCCGGCCCGGCCCGACGCTGGTCTGGAGCCGATTTTCGGGTATCTCCCCAGAGGGCCCAGGCTGCCCGCGCAATCCCCGGCTCTGACCCGGTCCCTCAACGACCCCCGCGCTCGGGCGGAGTCGCGAGGGGAGGTCCCGCGGCCCCCGGGCCGGCCCGACCACCCGCCCCGGCGGCGACGGACTGCGGGCCCGCAGAACGCCCGGTAAGCGCCCCTCGCGGCGCGTTCTGGTGCCCCCACGCAGCAGAGCTCCCCCTCGGGCTCTGCTCCCCGTCCGCAGCGGGGCGGGTCGGGGCGCCACCGGCCGAGCTCCCGGGCGGCCCCGCGGGTCGCGGCGGGGCGGAGCGCTCGGCTCGGAGCCGCTCCAGCGCGGAACCTGCCGGACTCCCATCCTGCCTTCCGCGTGGATCTCCCCGTCTGTGACTGAGAGAGGCACGGACAGCACCGCTATTGTCTGTCGCAGGCGGCACGACAGAAAATTAGCACCTGACGGGGACCTCCGAGGGATGCGTCGTGGCGGAGCTGGGCTGGCTAACGTGATGAGAGCCTGTGGTGAGCGCAGGGGCGGCGGACCAGGCACGTCTGGGTGCAGAATCGAAGCAGTTGCTTGTCAGTCCTTTTCCTGCGCCGTCAACAAGTTAATTCACGAGGTTGGTCTGCGCTTCGCGGAGGGCTGAGGCTTAGGTTTCTATGAAAAAACTCCTTTCCTGTGTGCCTTTTCTCTCTGCAAATACACCGGTAGGAGCCAACAAAGTCAGTCTCCGCGTTGTTCCCCGCGGCGATCGTCAGATTACGAGTAGTGGTAACTCATACCGCGGTGCTGGAAGAAAAGCACCGTGCGGGAGATCTCCGTGTTTCGTTCCGTGTCCGGCGCCGACTCCGCCGGGAGACGAGCGGGCGCGTTTTCACTGGCCACCCCGGTCCTTACGCTCTCCGCGAGGCTCCGGGGCAGCCCCGCACAGTGCGAGGGTCTCAGCGGAGGCGGGGCGGGGGACGAGCTGGGGGTGTGGTGCGGGGCTCACCCAGGGCCTCCCGGGGACTACGCAGGCTAGGTCGGTGGCCCCAGGGCGCGGGAGGTGCGGGGTGTCAGGGGGAAAACGCGTCTAGAGCAGTCCGGCAGCAGAGCTGGGTTATTGCTGTGGCCGGAGTGGCTTTGCAAGAGGCAAGAGGTTTTGCCATGCTAATTGCAGAGAGGCATTATTTCCGAGAAGAGGTCAGAAGCGTGATAACGTATACACGGTGGACGTGGAAAGTGCATGGGCTTAGTTATCAAGGATTCACCCGTGCTTCTCCCGTGCACCTCCATCACCCATCTCTCCGAAGTCCAGTCTAAACTTCATCGTTTAAATTACATGTCCCCGATATTTTAGTGAATGTTCCCTGCATAGTTTTCTGAAGAGATGTAAACAGGCGGACAAGCAGTCTTCAGGGAATTCCCGACTCCTGCGCGCCCTGCTTTCCCGCTGCCGTCTCCATGCACGTCGGAGGGATGTGCCCCCTTTTGGGGCGCCGGTAGGACCCCGCGGCGGGTCGTCGCAGTCTCGGCAGGGAGAGAAGGGAAGGGGAATCTGCCGGGAGACGGGCAGGGTGGCCCCGGCCTGGTCCTGCCGAGGCTGAGAGCGGAGCAGGGGACTCCGGCGCGACCCTCCGACGGGTACTGCGACTGGTTCCGATACCCCTCTCTCAAGAGTAAAGCCAGGATGTGCGTGGGTCGTAGCGCTCATCACTCGCTTAAATGTTTGACGGTACACGCAGCCCCCAAAAAAACCTGAACGCAGAGAATGATGACTGTTTTAACGAGAGGGTGTTGGCCCACGGACTCCACCTGAGATTGCACCGTACTGCAAGTGTGTGTGGATGGTGCGTCTCTCTGGAGTCTGTTCTCCCGTTAAAACAAGTCCTGTGATAAATTAATACCGCCACTGCGGTCAGCTTACGAAAAACGGGCATCGAGAGCAGGACCGCTGTGAGCCGGACGGCCAACCCCGGCTACTCCCGCCTGGCATGTCGCGGTCGGTGCCCGGGCGGCGCATCCCAGCGTCCGCCCGACGGGTCCCTCTGTGCTGCCCGCGGGACGTGGCGGGACGGGCGCGGTGTTGCGGGACGTCACAGGGCCGTGGTGACAGCGGGGACGCTCGATCCCCGCGGCAGAGCTGCCCCACGCGCACTCCCCACATCCCACCAGCTGCTGCCAGGAGACATCTCGGAGAGAGGGGAGGAGAGGACGGCTCGGAGAGGGAAGCCTGACACCGTGCGGGGCGAGGTTCACTTCCCCGCAAGGGCTCCTGTTTTGTCTCAGTCACATCCTTACACTACTTGCGTGTTTGCACGCCTGCAAGTATTCAGAGGTTTTCCATCTGTAGGTCGCTGTTGTCTTGGGCTGTGAGGCCTCTGTGGTCTGTGGAAGAAGGCACAGAGCCAGTGCCCTCAGGCTTGCTTTCTCTGGAGTTTGCATACCTACCGCCTCCAGACACTGGTAAAAATTGCAGGGTTTGACTAGTCCTGAATTCTTGGTTCTAGGCTGTTTTAAGAAAAGTAAACCAACCCAGTCTCTTACCAATGATTTGTTTTCCAAATCAGTGCAACGCACTTTCATTGGGCCAGGCTGTCTGTCTCTCCTTTGTGGGTCCAGAATCTTCCAGGGCTGCAGACATGCGGCTTTTGTTCCTTTTGTTCATGGCTGTTCCAGGGTGGAGCTCTGTGTTGCTGAGTTGTGAGTGACCAGATCAGCCAAAAGGCGAAATATCTATTTCTTAATTGGATTCCTGAGCCAGTGGTTCCTCTCTGAACCCCCAGAACTTGATGCAATTTGATCTTTTTTTGGGTGTGTGGGGGTTTTTTTGTTTGTTTTGTTTTGGGAGGTTTTTTGGTTGTTTTTTGTTTCTTTTTTAAAAAAATTTTGATAGTTGGTTGGTTTAGTTTGTTTTTTGTTTCCTTTCAGAAAGAAAACACAGGGGCTTGGGTTGGGAAGGTAGCGGGCAAGAAGGAAGTCAGTGGGATGCAGCCCTGCATATTTTTACAGCGTGGGGCCTTGCACCGTGGGAGGAAGCACAGGGAGTAACTTCAGCATCCCAGTGTGTAACTGCAATATTTCTTCATTTATTTAAATCTACTTATTTCATCCCTTGGTCGTTGCACTCTAAACATATTTATCTGGATGAAACCCGTGCGTGTTCAAATCAAGTGTCGCATCTCTGCATTCCTGAAACCGCGGTGAACGCTAGAAGTTGACTTTTTAGGCATGTATGCTAATTATGGCACGCTATCACCCAGAGAAAGTGATGGGGACAGAGGAATTTAGAATAGCGATCAGATGATGCAAGAGAGCATTTGCCTTAACGGGCGACAAAGCCAAGCTGGAAACCACTGCGGGTTGTTTATAAGTATATAGATACAACGTCGTAAGGATGTACTGGTTTTGGTGAGCACGGTAACTCCATGAAGGAGAGCCCGAAATGTTCCTTCGAGATACTGGATCTCCTCGCCTGATTACTTTCGCTTCTGTTTATTCGATGTACAAACATTCTCTGTGAGGAGACCCGGGAGCCCTTGTGCGGGAAGCGGGGGTCGCGGGGCCGCAGCAGGCTCGGAAAGTTCTCAGCTCCTTCGGCCACCGTCGATGCGGACAGGGACCCCGCGGGCGGGTGGGGGGCACTGCAGGAACCCTCGGCTTGGGCGGGCTTCGCGGAGCACCCGAAAGGGTGCAGCAGCAGGAGGGCCTCCCCAGGAGTGAGCTGTGACCGCCACGGTCTGTCCAGCTGTTCCGATCGCTGCTCCGCCGGGGCCGGGGCCGAGGCCGGGGCCGGGGCCGCCCACACCGGCAGCTCCCGCAGCTCGCTCCGCAGGACGCAGCGCGGCCCGAGGTGGGGGTGCTGTACCGGTCCCGGGCAGGTACATCATGGGAACCCTCCACCCTTCCGGCTCCCCCGCGGAGCCCGTTCCCGTTGGGGCCGGGGTCCCGCCCAGCGGCGGCGCGG